>NC_142009.1:122262802-122421865 GCF_049901735.1 Notechis scutatus | reverse complement strand
TCCCTTCAACTTTGTATAGCCTGTATAATCTTTGTATAATCAAAGATCAATTAGTTCACATTTATGTTAAGATGATGAAACACTTGATGGGGTAAATTTCAAACTCATCCATCTACCTGATGATTATCAATTTGCTGTATTGTTCAACATACTGTTATCAAATATGCATTATGTCATTATGGTTTTATAATAAAAGATAACTATTAAGGCTATATTAAAGGAGCCTGTATTACCAGGTATTATTGTTCTAAGAGCACATATATGAATTTATTCCTATTCAATAGTAGAAGTTATACGTTATTACTCTATTTCAAACATAAAGTGAAACATCACATCCTTGAAGCTGTTTAATCATAATATTAATACATTCCTTTCTAGAGGAAAACCCGATCATGTGTCTAGAATTCCTTTGGTGTGTGGATCCAGTTTCTTCATTGAAATTTAATAAAGTTAATGGCGCTGATAAAGAAGTTGTTGGTTGTCTAGGATTATCATAGCTCTCTAAACTAGATTCAGAGGCTATGACTCTATCTATATTTCAAACCTGTAAGTTCCACAATGTATTAAATTAGATTTCCTTTGAATAACACTAACTCTAGAATCCTGAGTTAGCTTAATGATCGGTGTTCGACAGAGCTTTCCTCTATCCAGTACTAGCGTGCTCTCTAAGATCCATTGATCGATATTTGTAAATTGTGGGGTTGCTATTCTTTCTCTCTTTGACGTTGACCAAGTAATTCCTCTTATCACATCCTCTGTTTGTTTTGAATTCATTTTGTTACTGGTGTTCTTTTCTTTTTAAAGCCTCTTTGCTTTATTACAGTACATGGAGTTTGGGAGGAATGGTCACCTTGGAGTTTGTGCTCATTCACATGTGGTCGAGGCCAAAGAACTAGGACAAGGTCATGTTTACCTCCTCAGTATGGGGGAAGATCATGTGATGGACCTGAAACACAGCATAAGCCTTGCAATATTGCCCTGTGTCCTGGTGAGCATGCATAGAATGACTGTTTTTGCTTATGAGGTCTCTCTCTCTCTCTCTCTCTCTCTCTCATCCTCCCTCCCTCACTCCTCCTCCTCTCTCTCTCATCCTTCCTCTGTTGACTGCTTTTGTCATTTTCTACACTTTGAGCCTAAAAACTGCATGAAGGATTCATTACTGGAGCAAACTGGAGAATTAATTAATACGAATGGTTAGAGTTGGGCAAGCAACCTTATCTTTGTCCTGAAAACCATTTGTGCTTCTTAGACCTTAAAATCACATGCTTGGCAATCCTTGGGAAGGCACAGCGAGAACTGAAATTGAGACTCCAAGGACACAAATGTCAAGACTTTTATCAGCTTCCACCAGATCCCTTGTCCCAAATCAATACAAATCCATCCTTGGGAAAGGAAGATGGCTAGGCATTAAATGCTCTCCAAAACGACTAAAGGGATCCATGGTATATGAATGAAAAATGAAAACTCAGAACAAGAATGGCTTTTTAATCCAGTAACAATCCGCTGTGTAAAAAGATGCTAGGCAGCTCTTTCCAGGTTTTCCAGTGATTCCTCTGCTCCCCTGAATAGAAAGACTTGCTGATCAGACTAAAATGTGAATTATTTAGTAAACCTGCTTAGGTTTAGTGCCTTCAGTAAACCATGGTTCAGCTAACCACATATTGTGAATGCAGTTAGTGTATGCATGGGGAGGACTGTCAAATGGTGGAATGGTTATTTATAAAATAACATATAACAGGATTCTACTCAAAGACCAAAGAATTTCCATCAAAGTCAGACACGTCTATAGTTTTGCACAAAGTCGCTCTTGGATCTTGAGAATTAGATTAATCTGTAAAATAATATTGACATGAAACTGATTATTGAAACTGGGAATTTCGCATAGGATTCAGAGTTGTGCAGTATAGCTCCCTCTCCTTCTTGCTCCAGTCCCTTATACCATACTAGCTAATCCTAAAAATATGAAGAAATTCTACAATGGCACAGGATATAACATAGTGCTTGCTTTTGGGGCAAAAAATAAGATTAAATAGATGATGCTGAATCTAATAACAATAATGACCATTTTAGAAATGGTCAGCTAAGGAACATCTCTTTTTTATACTGCTCAGTGTATTCTCCAGGCATACTTTTAATGCTAACATTATTTTTAAACTCTGCATTAGTCTATTTCTATCAAATATTATCAATAATCCATATGTTAATCCATTTACTGTGTATTAAATATTACTCAGTTGCAGTGTTCAATGTGTTTGGATGTGAGGCATGTTACTGAAATGGAAGTAGAAAACCCTTCTGAAGTGATTCAAATTAAATGATTATTTAAGTGAAATCTATGACAACTCTGAATACTGATGTACTGATGAGTAGGATGGTTAGTTATATCCATATATACATCACAGAAAATGTTGCTTTTGGGTATGAGCTATTAGGAAGAAAATCTCATCTCTATGTTTTACTACCCCAGTGATTTTCCACTGAAGGAAAACAAAATAAAACAAAGTAAAGGGAATAACCATAAGAATGCTCTTGAAACGATGTAGTGTAAGTAGTTAATACCATGAAGCATTGGTAGCAACAATCCCTTTAGCTTAAAAATACCATGTAATACAGCATCGCCATAACCATTTAACAGACACAGCATAAGGGGACACAAATACAGTATAAAGCGAACAATGTAGTACAAGCCACATTATCAAGAAATGTTGGGTGGTCCATTAATTATTCATTTCAACCGATTTCTCAAAGTATAACATCTTAAATAATGTTATATTCTGTGTTCATTACTTAGCTTGTCACCTTTCTTGTAATATCATTCCACAATGGCATTGAACTAGGAATAAATGACAACTGATGTTTATAAGATGTCACCTTTGTATAAAGCTGCAAAATAGACTTAATAGATGCATCCATTTGGACAGATTGGTTTTTTGTTAGTTTTCTAGTCAATGAAAGTAGTACTTAGTCCACCATAAATGTGTACAGTCTGTTGGTTATTTTGGAGACTTTTTAAAATATAAAATAGAAGCCTGCATTCACATAGTATTGTTTTCTATTATTTTATAATGAAAATGCACTTCCGAGGATGAGAACCAGAGATTGGGATGTATCTTACAACTATGTGATCTGTCTGTGTTTCCCACAGTTCTCTTTTCAGAATAATAGTGTGTAAACTGCCTGAGCCTTTCCACTTATCCAGAGTTATTATGTTCAACCACTTAAGTCTCCATTATTAACATAAATGAAGAAAGAGCTTAGTACTTGGATAAAGTGCAAATATTTTATATCTTTGAGTAAATACCACATTTTAACTTGTTCCCATGTCATATTTCTTAATGGAAATGGCATTTGCAATTGTACAAATATACCTTCAAGCCATCTACTCATATTTTATCTTATTGCACCTGAAACAGCATCTTACCTTACATTTGCCCAATAGGGGATCAGTGATCACTGACATGGTTCATACATACTTTATTTGGAACAAAAAAAATTAAAGGCTGCAGAACTGCTTAGACAGGTAAAACTCGAAGAATTAGAATATCGTGCAAAAGTTCATTTATTTCAGTAATGCAACTTAAAAGATGAAACTAATATATGAGATAGACTCATTACATGCAAAGCAAGATAGTTCAAGCCGTGATTTGTCATAATTGTGATGATGATGGCTTACAGCTCATGAAAACCCCAAATCCACAATCTCAGCAAATTAGAATATTACATGCAATCAATAAAACAAGGATTGTACATAGAACAATATTGGACCTCTGAAAAGTAGAAGCATGCATATGTACTCAGTACTTGGTTTGGGCCCCTTTTGCAGCAATTACTGCCTCAATGCGGCGTGGCATGGAAGCTATCAGCCTGTTGCACTGCTAAGGTGTTGTGGAAGACCAGGATGCTTCAATAGTGGCCTTCACCTCTTCTGCATTGTTTGGTCTCATGTCTCTCATCTTTCTCTTGGCAATGCCCCCTAGATTCTCTATGGGGTTCAGGTCAGGAGAGTTTGCTGACCAATCAAGCACAGTAATCCCACAGTCATTGAACCAGGTTTTGGTGCTTTTGGCAGTTTGGGTAGGTGCCAGGTCCTGCTGAAAAATGAAGCTCGTCTGCAGAAGGAAGCATGAAGTGCTCCAAAATCTCATGGTAGATGGCTGCATTGACCCTGGACTTAATGAAGCACAGTGGACCAACACCAGCAGATGACATGGCTCCCCAAATCAACACAGACTGTGGAAACTTCACACTGGACTTCAAGTATCTTGCAGTGTGTGCCTCTCCATTCTTCATCCAGACTCTGGATCCTTGGTTTCCAAATGAGATGCAAAAGTTGCTCTCATCAGAAAAGAGGACTTTGGACCACTGAGCAACAGACCAGTTCTATTTTTCTTTAGCCCAGGTAAGATGCTTCTGACGTTGTTTGTTGTTCAGGAGCGGCTTTTACAAGAGGAATACGACATTTGAATCCCATGTCCAGGATCCGTCTGTGTGTGGTGGCTCTTGATGCACTGACTCCAGCCTCAGTCCATTCCTTGTGAAAGTCCCCAACACTTTTGAATGGCCTTTTTCTGACAATCCTCTCCAGGCTGCGGTCAGCCCTGCTGCTTGTGCACCTTTTTCTTCCACACTTTGCCCTTCCACATATCTTTCTATTAATGTGCTTTGATACAGCACTTTGGGAACATCCAACTTCTTTTGCAATTACCTTTTGAAACTTTCCCTCCTTATGGAGGGTGTCAATGATGGTTTTCTGCACAACTGTCAGGTCAGCAGTCTTTCCTATGATTGTGATTCCTACTGAACCTGACTGAGAGACCGTTTAAAGGCTCAGGAACCCTTTGCAGGTGTTATGGCTTAATTAGTTGATTAGAGTGGGACACTTTGAGCCTAGAATATTGAACCTTTTCACAATATTCTAATTTTCTGAGATTGTAGATTTGGGGTTTTCATGAGCTGTAAACCATAATAATCTCAATTATGACAAATCACAGCTTGAACTATCTTGCTTTGCATATAATGAGTCTATCTCATATATTAGTTTCACCTTTTAAGTTGCATTACTGAAATAAATGAACTTTTGCAAGATATTCTAATTTTTCGAGTTTCACCTGTACTCCTTAGGCTATATGCTTCATACCAAAGACTTGATTCATGGCAAGTGGCCAAAACAGATTTACTTAGGGATTTAATCAATGTTAGGATATCAAGTGCCACTGATTAAATCCCTAAGTAAAATAAATCTATTTTGGCCACTTGCCATAAATCAAGTCTTTGGTGTGAGACAATACCACCCTACCATGTTTAGGTAGATGTATAGCTCCTTGTGACAGAGGCTCCTGTGCTTTTCATATAGGGAGCTCATGAACAAGCAATCACTTGCTTGTCATATTCAAAGCGTTACTCATGATGCCTCTTCTGGATCTTTCATTGGTGTTGGGTAATTAGTGTGCGTCACCCAGAGAATCTCATTTACTTGTGGATCTGGAATACAATTGCTGAATGGGACATTATAAATTGCAAGGCACTTTTGCTGTGCAGTGCTTCAGTTTAGGTTCAGAAGAGATACCATAGAACAAGAGGGAGCATGAACAAAGCACCTGCTTATGAAAACAGATGTGTTGTCTTTAATATGTGTCAAATAGTTGCTACACTCACAATCCTGGACTTTCTAAAGCATGTCTTCTGAGTTAAATCTAAAATATAGCCTATCCCTCTTAAGAGATACTTGGCCATCAGTTCTGACAAGAAATGAATAAGACAAGAGTTGCCATCAGTTCTGACAAGAAATTATTCCTACACCTATCCAACACTACATCTACTGGAAACCAAAAGTAGCATCTAAATGAAGTAGAGGCTAGCAAATGTTAAGTGATGGCATATAGTCACAGTTGAAGAACTAGTTAATTCCCATTCCCAAGCTCTGCCTTTAAGTTGCATTTGTGTAAAAACCGGGACAGTATTATTGCATAGTACTGTATAAGTAGTATTGAATTCAAATCATTGTTTATTTAACCTGAAGTATTGTATATTTACATAACTCGAATTTTACTACAATAGGTTCCATACTTAACTATGGCTCATCAGTAAACAGGGCATTCTAAACCCTAGAGACTATCTATACCTTTTACAGGTTATGAGTTAAATTTAGAACAGCGGCCCCCAACCTTTTGGGCACCAGGGACCAGTTCTGTGGAGAGAGGTTTTTCTGTGGACCAGAGGAGGTGTGGTTTCACGTGCTGCTGGCATCCTGAGCATGGAGTTTTGCTTTTTGTTTGCTGGCAAGCTGAGGAATGGTGCCAGTCCATGGATCCCTGATCTAGAACAAAGTTATCATTATCATCAATGAATATGAATAAACATGATACTCACAGTACAAAAAAGAGCTGCTCTGCTCAATTCCAAATGTAAATCTAAAATGAACAAGTTATACTCAAAGAAGAAACTCTTTGGGCCCTATAAGGCAAGTGGTTTTCATTTCTATTTTGCTCTGTTGCAATAGTTGATGGACAGTGGCAAGAGTGGAGTACTTGGAGTCAATGCTCGGTGACATGCTCCAATGGCACGCAGCAGAGAAGTCGACAATGCACAGCAGCGGCACACGGAGGCTCTGAGTGCAGAGGTCCATGGGCAGAAAGCAGGGAATGTTACAACTCTGAATGTACAGGTACATTACATTCTCTCAATCCCTTCTTATGTAGTGGTGGGAAAAAGATTGGGTATTCTTCTTTATTCTCTTAACATCCTGTGATGCCATAGAGGCTGAGAGATATTGTTAGGGGTACAAGAGATGTTCTTGGGGGGGGGGCACAAGATTATCTAGTATGCTTTTGAGCAATTTCTAGCCTGTGATCTAGGCAATTGAACTTGGACTTCCGTTCCTGTAGTCTAATATACCATTCTTACCATCCTTGGCTAAAAAAGTTGCTTCGTGTTTAATACATGACAAACATCATTTTTTTCTCCTTCTGCTCATTTATATTCATTTTTAGAATACCAGGGTAAGGGGAATAGTAAACATAAAATCATTCTTTCTCAGCCCAACTCACCTCACAGGGTTGTTGTTGTGGGAGAAATAGGAAGAAGAAGGTATTTTGGATATGTTCACCAGCTTGAGTTAATTCTAAGATAAAGGTGGGGCACGAATGAATGAATGAATTAATTAATTAATTAATAGCAGTGTTAAAATAACAGAAGAGGGAAGGACAAGTTATAGGGCCTGGATTTAAAAATGCTTCAACAAGACCCATAATAATGAAATGCCTCATTTTGATTAGACTGCAGTTTGAGATATCAAATAAGCATCTGCTGCAAAACCTTGTGAACACAGATATCTTGGTGTAGTTATTTGTCAGATAACACCTTGTCTAGATTACCTTAAACTAGTTAATATCTTGTTTAGATTACTCTGATGAAAGAAAAATAAAAAATATTACCACTGTACAACTCCCAACAATGTTCTAGGACCAACTCTCTTCATACTCTACATAAATGACCTCTGTGATCATATTAAGAGCAATTGCGTTCTTTTTGCTGATGATGTAAAGCTGTTCAATACCACAGACAATACTGCTACACTACAAAAAGATCTTGACTATGTATCAGAATGGTCAAACAAATGGCAACTTCAAATCTCAACAAATAAATGCTCTGTCTTACATATTGGCAAAAAAAATTAGAAAATAAAATACAAGCTGAATAGTCAAGATCTTGTTGATGACCCAAGCTCTGTAAAGGACCTTGGAATACTCACCTCTAATGATCTAAGTGCTAGAGCCCACTGCAACTACATAGCCAAAAAGGCATTAAGAGTTGTTAACCTAATCCTACGTAGCTTTTTCTCTGGTAATATCACACTACTAACCAGAGCATACAAAACATTTGCTAGACCAATACTCGAATACAGTTCATCAGTCTGGAACCCACATTACGTATCTGATATTAGCACAATTGAGAAAGTCCAGAAATATTTCACAAGAAGAGTTCTCCACTCCTCTACTCGTTGTAGAATACCTTATGCTGCCAGACTTGAAATTCTAGAACTAGAAAACCTTGAATTACGCCGTCTTCGGTCTGATTTAAGCATGGTATATAAAATCATACATTGCAATGTCCTACCTATCAATGAATACTTCAGCTTCAACCATAACAACACAAGAGCACACAATAGATACAAACTCAAAGTTAACCGCACCAAACTTGATTGCAGGAAATACGACTTCAGCAATAGAGTGGTCAATGTCTGGAATACTCTACCCGACTCTGTAGTTTCTTCCCCAAACCCCAAAAACTTTAACCTTAGACTGTCTACTATTGACCTCACCCCTTTCCTAAGAGGTCTGTAGGGGCGTGCATAAGCGCATCAACGTGTCCTATTGTTTCTCTTATTCTTCTTTTATTTTTCTTATATGTACCCATTTCATGTATTCACAACTATGTATACACTTATACTTATTATCTTGTAAACAATTGGCAAATCAAATAAATAAATAAATAAAATAAATAAATAAATAAATAAATTATGCTGGCTAACTTTGCTGGGTATTGGAGCCCAACATCCAAAAGAGAGCTTGCTTCTCAGGCCAGCTGAAATATTTGGAAAACTATTCAGCAGACTCCACTAGTGACAAAGATGCAGTAACCTTGTTTACTGTGGCCAACTGCTGAAAACATATATATTATCAAAGTTAAAGTGTTTGCATTGGCTCTTGGTCCTCTTCTGGGCATACTTGGAAAAACTCTGGCCTTCTAAAGCCCTAAGTGGCTTATTAAAACTAATTTTTAGCAGGGAGAAGTACCAAGCTGGCCTTGGCTAACCATGAGGAAAGTTTAGCAGAGTCTGACTTGATTAGGTTTTGAATGGGAGGCTATCACTCTAGGACTGTAGACCAGGCTGAGAATTTGGGGGAGAAAAGAAATCCAAGAGGAACACAGAGTAAATATCCCTATTGTTGCCATTCCAACAACATGGATATGCCCTTGTTGTCACCAGGTTAAATTTAAGGGAGATTTTTCCCTTTTTCCCTTTTCCCATATATAAGCTGCATCCTTTTTGTTTTTGCTTCTTTACAGTTTAATGTTGCTTCAAATGTTGTTTTACAGTTTAATAGCAGCTTCAAAATCATCTTCTGCATGAAATAAAGACTGATTTTTTTAAAAAAAATGTATCGGAAGAAACTCTATTTACTACTATTTACTACTTCTTGGGTTATTGAAGGCTACTCCTATATATTTATAGAGCAGGCTTTTATAAAAAGAAAAAGAATACGAGAAAATGAAAGGTACATTTAAAACCTCATTTTTTACACGCAGTCATACACGCAGTCAGAAGAAATGTGGGCTGAAGTTTAATCTGCTAAGGGAATCATTTTGTAATGACAGTATATTACTGAAGAATGGCTCAGTATTTCAAAGTTCAGAAACTTTTTCTGGAATGTCCCTTAATCCTGGAGACTGGCAGCTTTTAATTGCTCTTTAAAAGAATTATTGTATAATAAGCCAAGGAGATGAGAAATGCTATTTTAAATTACCATAATTTAAAAAGAGAAATACTTGCATTTTACTAAATATTTCCAATATTGTCAAAATAATTTTCCTTCTCCTAATTCTAGCAACCTGGATAGTTAAGATTTCTCTGTTTATTTTGTTTCCCTTCATTTTTTAAAAAAATCATCTGCTTCAAACACTTTATATTCTCCATACAATTTACAATATGCCTTTTTAAATTAATTTGTTTGCATTATGAATAACTTCATGTAGCTTCAGTTCAGTTTCTTTTGCTTTAAATTTGCAACAAGTCTTATGCCAGTCAAGTTAATAATATTCCATTTTGATTATGTGCTTTCTGGTTTTGGCTGAAGTGAAAAACATTTAATTCCAAAATGTCTTTGCTGAAACTGTTTATAATAACTTTAGTAGATAAAGAATTCTTGGCTAGACTAGTTAATTTCAGACATGTTATAGCAGTTCATTTTATATTTTACTAACACTTAACCATCTCTCTCTCTCTCTCTCTCCTCTCTCTCTCTCTCTCCCCTCTCTCTCCCTCTTCCTCCACCACTTTCTACATAGTTTTCTTAACCTTTCAAAATTGCACACATACCTGACCCGAATTTCCTTGCTGCAGATTTAACTTTGGCACAAAGCTAGGCTTCCAGAACCTTAACCTGCAAGAAAAGGGAGCATTTTGCTTTTATTCTGATGCTTTTATTTGTAGTAAATCCTCTTGTTTGAGATTTTAGGATTGTCGGTTTATTAAAGGAAGTATAGAAGGAGCAGCCTGTTGGAGCAAAGGCATTTAAACACATTTGGATCATTCCATAATATGTAAGGAGGAAAGAATAGGATTTGAGGAATGCAATATATGAAATTCCCAAAGGAGAGGGATCTATGCCAGCACTCTCCTTTTCTTTTGCTGTCTTCTCTTATTTTATGTGGGGTTTTTTTTGGTAAGTCTGAGTGGAATTTTTTCTCCCTCTCACTAGCACTGGGAGAAGGATCAGTACAAAAGATTGGACAAAGGAAACATCTGGGGATTACAACTATTGCTTTTACAGGCTTGTTTTTTTTTTTTTTCATCTTCCAGTCTAAGTTAGAAATGTATTCAAGTCAGCTCTTAGTAACTTGTCAGGTTGTGATCACACTTGAAAACTGAAGATGGGCAGAGCAACAAATGCAGGAGTAGTAGCTTCCTTTCAAGTCTGCGTTTCGATTGTCTCTACCAAAGACAGAGAAGGTTAATTTGGAACTGTCTCAGATAGTGTAAGTTCATGCAACTAGTGCACCTTAATTCTGCAATAATCTGCAAGATTTTAATTTGGAAACTACGTAAAAACTTACATTTCATTTCATTTAATAAGAATTTACATTTAAGAGCTGTGGTGATGCAGTGGTTAGAATGCAGTATTTCAGGCTAACTCTGTCGACTGCCAGGAGTTCAATCTTGACCAGCTCGAGGTTGACTCAGCTTTCCATCCTTCTGAGGTTGGTAAAATGAGGACCCAGATTATTGTGGGCAATAGGGTGACTCTATAAACCTCTTAGGGAGGGCTGTAAAAGCACTATGAGTCTTAAGTGCTATTGCTATTTAAACAATGGTTTTATAATGATTGTTATTCTAAATGTATTTTTTAAAGTATTCTATCCAATAATGTCTATTTTTAATCTATATTTCCTCCCCAAATATTCAGGTTTGAAACATTCAGAGCAAGAGCTGTAGTACATAACAAAAATGCTTAATCCAAAGGGAAAACATTAGTCTGAGATCATGTCAGTTTGCTTAAAAATGCAAGCAGAACAAAATTCTCTAGTGTCGGTACTCACAGCCTTGTTTATGTGCTGCTCTGAATAATATATGTTGGCATAAGCAACGTGAAAAGGGATCTTTGGGTGGGTGTTGGTTTGTTTGAAAGCAGAAAGTGATTTGAAAAGAAAAATGTCCTCAAACTGCAAAAAGAGGTGGGGTGAATTGAAAAAGCCACTCTTATCGATGGGGATGTTTTGAATTTATTCATAAGGGCCTGCAAAGAATTTGGCCCTCTGCTTTCAACGCTTAATGATGTCCTGAGGTAACGGGGAACTACAGCAGTGTGCGGCATCCTTTACACACAAAAGAAAACATCCCTTGCTTTCAGTCTTGCTTTCTGTCAGCTTCATTATCTTATCGGTATAAGGTGGGCCACCTTTGTATCAGCTGCTGTTAGGCAGACATTTATGTGAAAACAGTGGCTTTAAAGTAAATAGTATAACACTGCACCAGAACGAAATCCTGTGTGAGATTGGGAAAAATAGCTCCTCCTCCTCAGTCCTGGGGACACCTTCAGTTGGATGGCAATACCTTCAACTGACTGAAAACTTCAATTGGCAGCTCCATCTGTTATAATGCCAGCAGTGGATGAAAGGGAGACTAGCTGATTGACGTGCCTGCAGCAGGCATTTCTTTAAAAAAAAAAAAAAAGGTTTTCCCATTGTTCAGCGACAAGACATCTTGGCAAAAACTGATGGAAACGTCTGGGTGTCATGGTGGCAATCACTGCAGCAGCAGCACCTCCCCTTCCCCATATAAAAACCTGCTTTTCCAGCTAGCAATGACAGGTAGAGGGCAGCACAACATCATCTTAACTGGCCCCCATTCAAGTTCCAGGGATTAAGGCTGCACTGCTAAATGGCTTCTGAACAGTAGTACTTTTAGTGTTGCTTTCATTTGCTTTTAGGTGAATTTAATGTGCTACTGATTTGCTAACATTTTATTTTATTTATTATTTCACAATTTATCAATTAAGGGCAGTTGCTATTCAAAGCTGAAGGGAAGGACAAAAATCTTATGAAAACTGCCTCCTACTGAGGATATTGAAAAAGAAATCCACCATGTGACACATTTCAAGGATAGCTTTTTACTGCAAAGTCATAACTCTTCCAAGGATTAGAAACTGTTTATTAATGAAGCTTTTTTTAATGGAAGAATTCCTTGGGTGATATTTGAAAGATTAAGTCAACGAGAATTGTTCTGTAAGCTGAAGCCAAAGTGGCAAATGAGAATCCTTTTTTCTATCATTAGAGTCTAAAGATTCTTTCCTAGTCTTTTTTTTATTTAATTTGATAGCATTAATAAAAAATATAGTGAGAAATTAGATGAACACAAGAAATATTGATGAATATATAAAAATAAATTGTTTGTACTACGCTGCAACATTAGAATAGCTGTGTAAATGAATAAATTGTTTGTACTACGCTGCAACATTAGAATAGCTGTGTAAATGAATAAATTGTTTGTATTACGCTGCAACATTAGAATAGCTGTGTAAATGAAAACTGGTAATTATTTAAAATATTACGTATTTATATGTTACAATCATGCTGTGAAAATGAGGGTGCCATCAATATATGTTTGCAGTGCAATCCAATGCACCTATTCAACTTCTACTGAATTCAGTGGGATTTGTTCCCAGTTACTGCATTTTTTTCAACTATAGCTACCCCTCTTTGCTCTTACAACACTATATTGTGTTTAAGTTAGATTTAAGCAAATTGCTCTTGTTCTCTCCCACTAAACTGAAATATATGCTTAATTTTGGCTAGCTTCTGCCCATTCTCAACTAACTTTGTTCTGTCCTTTTTAAATGGCTGTTTACCCATTTCTGTCAGTCTGTTTGTAATAATTACTGTTGTTTTATCTAACTATTACATTTTTTTTTCTCTTCAGCTAATGGTCAGTGGAATCACTGGGGCCACTGGAGTGGGTGTTCCAAGTCTTGTGATGGTGGCTGGGAGAAGAGAATAAGGATATGCCAAGGTGCAGCTACTACTGGGCAACAGTGCGAAGGAAGTGGAGATGAGGTTAGACGGTGTAGCGAACAGCGATGCCCAGGTAAGTAGCAGGTATGTGTAGAGTGTGATTCAATATGGCTTTCAGGTTTAACATATTCACATCTAGGGTTTAAAATAAAAATGAAACATATCAGGCCTAAGCCCAAAGATGACACATTGAAATTCAATTGAGCCCTGTTCTTTTTTTGTATACAGACAAAAATCTTAACAGATTAAAACTATAATCTTCTAACCTAATAGATATGGGCTACTCTAAATCTTTTATTCCTTCCTCCATACAGTTCATGACTGTGCAGTCTCTTATTTTGGATTTCTGGAGTGTGCTACTTCTTGTTTGGGAAGCCACTGTAGGAGAAAAGCAGGCAGAAATGAGGGTGGACTAAAACATGTCATCAGTTTAGAATGCTTGCATTACCACAAGAAACCCCAAAATAGCACACACACCCCTTGAATTCCATTGACCCTTATCTAGCACTAATTTAGTGCTGGCGATTAATTGACCAGATTGTTGTGTATAAGCTTCAATAAATCATTTATGCAGCAACCTACACAACTGCTCTTGACAGCCATGGTACAATTGCTGAGATGCCTCCCAGTCCTTCTCCACTTGCACATTTCATCACAAGAGAACAATTCATCTCAAACTCCCAAAAAAATTAACAAACTATATTTGTAAATTGCCATCCGGTAAAAGCTTGATCAATATTTGAAGAAAAATGGACAGATTTCTCTGAAAAGGAAGAAGTTAGTGGTGTTGTGGGAACTATGGTCAGGATAATTATTTAAGTTTGATAATTGACTCCAAATAATGTTGTAAACCATTCCTACTTCTTTAATAACTGTGTCCCTCATAAATTATTTCAGTTTGATACATGATGACTTTTTAATACTCAATACAAGTATTAAAAGTAGATGAAATTTGAAATGCTGACAATCAGATTTGCATTTGTTACAATCATTTGTTACCAAGTTGTTACTCTAAATTCTCCTCTTAAATTCACATAATCTTCATAAGTAGAAGCAACAAACTGGGTAAGGACTTGGGAGTTTTCATTTCAGTGTGAAAGGCAGTCACTCGACAGGTTTCGTAGAATGTAGAGAACCAACATATCAGATTCTGCTGATATCACAGCACCTCTTCAGGGTCTGAATAATGACCTGCTATTTCATTCTCCTTTCTGATAATGCTGGGGTCCAGATTTGGCCTTCTGGCAGACCAAACAGATGCTCTGCTATTGAATTATAGCCCACCTTTTTCATTGAAACTTAAATAATGAAAACAGTGAAAGAAAAATCCTAATATAATGTATTACCTGTAAAACTGTTTCATAAATTTACATTGAAATTTCATTTGGCTAAATATAACTTAAATACATGCTGCTTATTACAATCCTATGTGTGTCTACTAAGGACTTAAGGCCATTTAATGAAACTTAGTTCTAGGAAAGTTTGTGTAGGATTGTAGCCTATATCTTTGAAAATGTGCAAATGTACAAACTTGAGTACAGTCTGTTCTCTGTATGCCAAGGTAATTATAGAATCTTTCCCTTGGCAAACAGAGTAAGGACAAATGTTAATTCAATCATCTGAAGTAATAATTGGACAAAATTAATTGATATCTTTCTATTCGTAGAAAGGTGTTGTTTTTTTGGCGTACAGCAAATTAATTCAGTTATGTAATTGTTATTGTCACCTGGCGCTCCATTCAAAATCCAAGAAAGAAATACTTAAGACTCCATTAATTAGAGAAAAGATATATTTTACTGGAAGTCAAGTGGTAGCAACAAAAGAATTCTGAATCTGAGAAAATGAGCGCGTAAATCACATATACAAAGTAATGGCAACGTTCCCACCCCCAATAGTTCAATTGGCTCATCCAATTAAAAGTTGTGTATAGCATCATGTGGGCATCTCCAAGTGGTGATGAGGCCTCTGTTTTTTAACCTTGACATATTTTGATAAAGAGTTGCAGCTGCGCATAGCATAGGATAGAAGCCTAAGCAAGAATCTTCCCCCCCACAACTCATACAATTCTGTTTTGTAACACCTCCAGCTCGCTTCCCATAACCATGTCCCCCCTCCTTCCCCCATTACTTATGACAGCCGAAAGATGCAAAGCAAAGGAAGAAAATCTTGAAGGCTGACATTTGGCCCTCCTGCAAAAGAGACAGTCCAGTGAGTCGTCTTCAGATTCAGATTCACTCTCTTCAGAAAAGGTTGGAGTTCCCAGCTCCTCTTCTCTCTACAACCTCCTCTACTTTAAGTGCCGTTGCGTGAGGCTTTGCTGGGGGGTTTTCAGGTTTTCTTCCTCCTCCTGGCGCCCCCTTTGGCTCTAGCTTGGCATGGCAGTCTGCATCCCGGTGACCTTCCTTCCCACATTGGAAGCATACAGTGGTCTTGGGTTTTGCCGCCATCCCTCCCTTTTGAGGTTTTAAGGTTTCTCAAGGGCTGGTGGGGGAGGACTTGCTCCAACCAAGGCACCCCCGGCGTCTGTTTCGGGTCAGATCAATTTCCACCTCTGCTGCCAGCATGTACCACAGCTGCAGCTCACTGGGGTCTCTTCTGGCAATACAGCTTTGATAAACATCTTCATTCAACCCATCTTTAAAAGCTTCTATCAGAGCTCCCTGGGACCAGCCTCGAATATGACACGCCAGCTCTCTAAATTCCTGGGTGTAGTCGGCCACTGATCTCCGCCCCTGATTTATGGTCTTCATCCTAATTCTGGCCTTATGTTCAGCAAGTGGGTCTTCAAACCTGGCCCGCAGCGCAGTCATAATTCATCAGCTGAGGGGCATTATCATTATGCAAAGTCACCATCCACTCTGCAGCTGTTCCCTCCAGAGCCCTGGTAACACATCTAACTTTGGCTGCTTCGGAGGAAAAATCTTCTCCATATTTCTCCATATGGCTCCAGACTTGTGCCAGGAAGAATCTTAACTCCTTGGGATCCCCCCCATATTTTACTTTCAACAGAGGCACCTTTGGAGTTCTGTGCCTTCTGGCAATTACTCCCCCCGCTGGGGGGCCCTGGGCTGCTGCTGCCTGTTGTGCTGACCCAGGTTGATTTATGGGGGTGGCTGCCCTGATTCTTCTGGCTGGGGCTGCCTCCCCCTCTTCCCCCTCATACCTTTGATCAGTCTGAGGTTCTCCAACAGCTTCATTTAGAAGATGCAGGGCTTGAGTTAGTAAAAAAATCTTTCTTTCCTTCTCCTGCCATGGCTCCTCTCTTCCACGCCGATGGGTAGTGGTCACTCCAGGAGGAGGCTTTTCCTCAGGATCCTTCCAGATGACTCCCAGGGACCATTTGGGTTTTACAGCTGGTTTTTCGCCAAGACTTAATTCTGCTAACAAGTCGGCAACCCCTGCTGCCTCTAACAGCAGGGAATCTGGTCCTCCAGTTGCTCCCAGGTCTTCTTGGTCACTGGCTGGATTAGACATTGTGTTCAGACCCCCTTGGAAGAAAATTTATTAATTCTCCAGGTGGGTTGGTAAAGTGAGATTCAGAATAATGTCAGCTGGTGCTCCATTCAAAATCCAAGAAAGAAATACTTAGACTCCATTAATTAGAGAAAAGATATATTTTACTGGAAGTCAAGTGGTAGCAACAAAAGAATTCTGAATATGAGAAAATGAGTGCGTAAATCACATATACAAAGTGATGGCAACGTTCCCACCCCCAATAGTACAATTGGCTCACCCAATTAAAAGTTCTGTATAGCATCATGTGGGCATCTCCAGGTGGTGATGAGGCCTCTGTCTGTTAACCTTGACATATTTTGATAAAGAGTTGCAGCTGCGCATAGCATAGGATAGAAGCCTAAGCAAGAATCTTTCCCCCCCCACAACTTATACAGTTCTGTTTTGTAACACTTCCAGCTCGCTTCCCATAACCATGTCCCCCCTCCTCCCCTCGTTACTTATGACAGCCGAAAGATGCAAAGCAAAGGAAGAAAATCTTGAAGGCTGACAGTTATGTGTTTTAGCTTGATATTTTAAATGCTATGCTTTCATTTTATGTATCTGTTGTATCTTCATTGAATACAGAGGTGGGCTGCTGCTGGTTTGCACCAGTTCAAGCAAACCGGTAGTTAAGATTCTGCGCAGTTCAGTGAACTGGCTGGCCCTGCCCCTGCGCTCTTTTTTTGGCCATTTTGCAGGCTGTTTTTTGGGCCAAAACAGGCCTGAAAATGGGCAAAAAATGAGCGGTGGCAGGGCTAGCCAGTGGTGGGATTAGCCCCATCCAGCTGAATCCTACCTCTGCCCTTGAGGCGAGTGTCCAGGAGACAGGGCTGGGTGTGATGAGTGATGACACCCACCCAGCCACATGACCAACCGGCCACACCTACCCAGTCAGAGAACCGGTTGTTAAGTTATTCCTATCCCACCACTTATTAAATACATATATTTCATTATCATGACAATAGACAACAAACCCTCCTTAATTATACAAACACAAATATGACAGAAAACTAACAAAGAGGCCATTATGGATGACTTAGTATGTAATTTCAAGATCTTTGTGAATTTCCAAGGTAATTACACTGGGATTGATTTTTCCTCCAAGGCAAGCAGGGAGTCAGGACTAGATAATGCTTTATTTTTTGTTCCTGCTCATAGATACATATTTAAGGCTAACCATGTTGTGAAATAGGCTAGATCTGTATATTTCTCCTCCCTTTCTAACGGTTCTCCTTCGCTTGGTGAAATCACATGAAGTCTTGGGAAGTCTGCTAGACCTTAAGCAACCGTCAATCTAAAATCAGCATACGTTATAAAAGGTGCTAAAGCCTTTAGAGAACCTAATGAGAAACTTGCATGGTCAGAATTATTCCACAGTTTAATTGTCCAGTGGACCCTGCAGCTGCATGTTCACAATTTCTTATTTATAGTTTTGCTATCTGTCACTATAAAGCTTGCTTTGAAACAATATATAAGTTGGTGGGATAATCAGCAATGATAGAGATCAGAGCTGCAAAGTGAAATGGGAGAAAGCCTAATCACAGTCTGCTCTTTCATGATACAATCTTCTCCATATGAAATCAACATTATGGGAATACAAAAGATATGTGTGGTCCCTAAGATATGCCTGTTCCAATAGAATTGGGGACCCAACATCTCTCAACTGTTGATTGGACCACTTTTGGACATTTAAAAAAAAAATTACCCTCCATACTAACATATCAATGCAAACCCACAGCATTGTACAAAACAGTCAACAATAAAACATCCAAAATCCACTCAAATACTGTATCTCCAACAATTTTACCTCTAGCTTCTCCTTTAAATGCCTTTTATGTCAGAGATAATAACAGCAATAAAAATGTAATTACATATGCAGATATGGTTCACTCCAATTCTATGAATAAACTAAAAACACAGCAAGAACTCCTTAGTGAAAGCTGGAATATACCATGGCTCATGTATTTTCAAATTGTCAGAAGAATAAAATTGAATCTGAAGAATGAAGGAGGGAAAAAAATAATTTTCCCGGAATTTTTTTTTTATCAAAGAACTACCGTCCTCAGCTGCCCATTTCTATGTTGCTTCCGCTTTACTCCATCTCCTTGCTCATGGCTGGTGGCAACAAGAAAGCATGCTGAAGAATACTGGAAAGCCTTTTTCCGTAATTCAGGTACACATACTGTAGGTGACTACAGCTTCATTGTGATTCCCAGCCCTCAGGCTAGGAATGGAGCTCTTCCATTTGCAAATCAATCTCTAACTCAGAGAAAGGCAATCTGATGTCCTTCAGATATTCTAGGATATTATATCTAACTAACTGGTTGGGAATTATAAAAATCATATTGCAAAATATGGTTGAAGCCTTAGATTGCCTTTTCTTGCCTAGGTAATAAATAATGGCACCTTTGGATGATAAGTGATTTTACTGCACAACATCCAAAACAGAGAGAATTTTGACATGTTTGGTAAGTCAAGCACTCCATTGGGTTTCTTGTGATTGAAGACCCAGCTGTGACAGAGAAGAACTGCTATCCTCAATAGCTCACGTTCCATGTAGTTAACACCTGATCCTTGTCTGCATACCATGGTTCTTCCCATGCATAGGAGGTTGCTTAATATGAGATGGCTCACCTTGGATGAGAATGTTAGCAAACCCTAATACCATAAGGCTATCTAAACCAATATAACAAATAAACAAGCATTTGATCATGTCTGGATCACCACCTATGGGGAAAAGCTAAACGACTATCATGGGATAAGACCCTTCCATTGTTTATTCAACTGTATTTATTGAAAGATGCTCTGTGGAGAGCAAATGAAGACTTGCACAGAGAGCAAAAATACTCCCTAAGCCTGCAGCTTTAGAACAGGAGCACGTTTCCTTTTCCTAAAAGCAACCACTTTTGGAGTGAAGAAGGAACCTATATCCTACCCCCAATGGCTTGAGCAAAACCATAAACTAAATCTGATTTAATTTTTATTGGATTTAAGTTTATTTATTAACATTACTTAAATGTTTTATCGTCTATTATTTTGGTATATTGTTCCATCAAAAACTATTATTTGAGTAACGTTACTTTGAGGGGGTCTGCCAGCTTCAGGAGACATAGATTTTGTGGGGTTTTTTCCCAGGTTTAGTCTCCTTGCTGGTTTATGTGTGTTAAAGCCAGTTTTCTTTCTGGTCTTGGAAATCTGTCCAATTCAGGAAGTACTGCATATACAGGAACCCAGTGTTTCTGCAAACCATCCCTCATACTTTAATTCTCATTTTGTTCTTAGAGGATGCATTCTGAGGCTACCCTCTGCCCTAGGTTTTCAGCCAGCTTTATATCATTGAAAACACACTAGTTCATTCTTGCCCTCATGCTAAGCTACAAGAAACATAATAGGAAAGGGTAGACAAGGTCAGAGCAAGCAACTCTTGATTAAGAACAAGAAGCTTCTGTAGAAGAGGCTTCTGTAGACAGACTTCCCTGACTTCTGTGCTCCAGGCATATTTCCCACTGGTGATGCATAGCCCTGGGAGACTGTAGCAGATTCTTTGCAATGCTGACAGCTTGTTGAGCTCCATGCATAAAACTTGCAACTGGAAAGTATTTATGAATGTTTGGAGCAAAGATGAGATGAATGTAGGTGGTTACTGAAGTTTGTCCCCTGTTGAGGGGGCTACAGAGTACCAAGGAAAAGGTTTTACAGCAATAAAAGAAGAAAAAGGAGAGGGCACAGTGTTTATATATGAGAAAGCATAGGTGGAAAGGCATATCAAAGGCAGTTGTATCAGTTTTGGTTTGTTGATTTGTGTCAGTTTTGGTTTGTACTGCTCCTTAGTCTTGACTTCTTCCTTGCTCTTTCTTGGCACATTAGATCCTTGGCATGGAATTTGGTATTGGGTACATAGTTTTTGAAGTGACCATGCCAAATTATTCTAAGGCTTCTAAAGTCCTCAAATTCTTATTTAAGTAACCTTATATTAATGCAATGACTTCTGAATTTATTTCTTCCTGAATTAAACCATTTTATAAAACATTTTTTTCTTCCTACTTTTGCCCCATGATTCAGAAACGGACAAGGGCAATCCAACTGAACAGTAGAATTCCTTTTCCTGTGGTTTAACCATATTCCTGAAAATTCATTTTTCCCCTAATGTTCTCTTTGCTCCAGAAGTGGATACATTCTAGAACTTCTGAAATATATCTGCTGTCATCCCCAGATAGCATCACCCCATGTGAAGAAAATCAGGAAAAATAAGTTTCTAGCATAATTCTGGACTGAATAGTCATTTTAGCTCATAGCTATTTTGCATATAATTATTGAGAAAGTATGGCATGTGTAAATAATGTCTCAAATCAAGTATGACTTTTAATTACAGAAACAAAGCCCTATAATTTTCTTGGCAACCCTAATGAAGTTCGGTATCCTGGTTTTCTTTAGGACTTATAAAAACTGTATTTATGGGGTAGTTTTTTTTTTTCTTTTTGGGTTGTGTGTGTGATCTCTTATTCAAGCACTAATCAGGACTGAACTTCCATATGTTGTCTTCAAGAAGAGCCAAGTTTGCTAGGTGTCGCTGCCTACTGGTTAGACAGTCTGTTAATCAATGGCTCTCCTGTTTTATTTCTTGACATTTTTTTTGGTAGGAAGTTCCTTTCAGTATCTGATTACCCCTAATTTAAAATAATAGATGACTATCAGGGCTTCTTTACTAATATATTAATTTCAGCTCCAAATTCAATTAGAAGCACACTTCTCTTATACAGTCAGGTGTGATGCTACTGGAACAGCATCTCCTATGATCTTACAGACCAGCAACATTTGAAGTGAGCATAAATCAAGGATCTATCTGCCTTAGAAATGTACATTTGTTGGCAATTGTGACCAGCATGTCACGATTTATAATTATCATATAGTTAAATTAGTTTGATCTTACAAGAAATTTTGCCATGCTTATCAGCTTTGCGCATAAGGCTAGTAACATATAATCATTGCTGTTTTGATAACTGGTGAAGGAGAATAATTGAAGGAAAATAATCTAAGATTACACTGTGCCAATTCAGAGGATTCTTTCAGGCATAAAAGCCCTGATGAAAACATGAATGCTTGGCATGCAAAATGGCAATTCCTTCTACAATTTGTCAGGGACAGAAGTGACTGTGTATCCCCAGGATATAAGCTGTAGAAGAACTATGTCCTTGCATTGACTTAAGAAATAGACTGCTAGGCTCTGGAGCCAGCTAAACAATTGCTCAAATTAATTTGACAGAATTGTTTGTTACAACGTGTTTCAGCTCTTTCTGTGTGCAAAAGGGAAAAACTGAAAATGTATACTTTGTCTGTTGTAAGGTTAAGCTGAATAAGACTTGGAAAAAGGTTTTCTAAATGCTGTAAAAATAAGGACAAGTCACAAACAACAGCCTAAAGTTTTTACCTCTACACCCACCCCAGTAAAATGTATATATTATAATTAATATATATAATACAATATAATATAACATAACATATGGGGATTTTAAAAAATATTTAGATCTAATCTAATTTTGATTAAAAGCAACTTTAGTTCAAGAAAAGGGCAAGATATCTTACTCCATTATCACGAATAAAACAGAAATGTTTGTGATCTGATAATTGTTTAATGATTAAAATGCTTAAATGAGGTGTGTCCAACCTATGGTCCACAGGCTGCACGTGGCCCTGGGCAGCTAATACTGCAGCCCCACAAAATCGTAAACGTTTAACTGTATTGTGTGATTTATACACTTTACATTAACTACACTGCTCAAAAAAATAAAGGGAACACTTAAACAACACAATGTAACTCCAAGTCAATCACACTTCTGTGAGATCAAACTGACCACTTAGGTAGCAAAACTGATTGACAATCAATTTCACATGCTGTTGTGAAAATGGAATAGACCACGGGTGGAAAGCATAGGCAGTTAGCGAGACATCCCCAATAAAGGAGTGGTTCTGCAGGTGGTGACCACAGACCACTTCTCAGTTCCTATGCTTTCTGGCTGATGGTTTGGTCACTTTTGAATGCTGGTGGTGTTTTCACTGTAGTGGTAGCATGAGACAGAGTCTACAACCCACACAAGTGGCTCAGGTAGTGCAGTTCATCCAGAATGGCACATCAATGTGAGCTGTGGCAAGAAGGTTTGCTGTGTCTGTCAGTGTAGTGTCCAGAGCATGGAGGCGCTACCAGGAGACAGGCCAGTACATCAGGAGATGTGGAGGAGGCCATGGGAGGGCAACAACCCAGCATCAGGACTGCTACCTCTGCCTTTGTGCAAGGAAGGACAGGAGGAGCACTGCCAGAACTGCCAAAATGACCTCCAGTGGGCCACAAATGTGCATGTGGCTGCTCAAACGGTCAGAAACAGACTCCATGAGAGTGGTATGAGGGCCCGACGTCCACAGGTGGGGGTTGTGCTTACAGCCCAACATCGTGCAGGACGTTTGGCATTTTCCAGAGAACACCAAGATTGGCAAATTCACTACTGGTGCCCTGTGCTCTTCACAGATGAAAGCAGGTTCACACTGAGCACATGTGACAGACGTGACAGGGTCTGGAGACGCCATGGAGAACGTTCTGCTGCCTGCAACATCCTCCAGCATGACCAGTTTGACAGTGGGTCAGTAATGGTGTGGGGTGGCATTTCTTTAGGGGAACGCACAGCCCTCCATGTGCTCACCAGAGGTAGCCTGACTGCCATTAGGTACCGAGATGAGATCCTCAGACCCCTTGTGAGACTATATGCTGGTACAGTTGGCCCTGGGTTCCTCCTAATGCAAGACAATGCTAGACCTCATGTGGCTGGACTGTGTCAGCAGTTCCTGCAAGACGAAGGCATTGATGCTATGGACTGGCCCACCCGTTCCCCAGACCTGAATCCAATTGAGCACATCTGAGACATCATGTCTCGCTCCATCCACCAATGCAACAGACTGTCCAGGAGTTGGGGGATGCTTTAGTCCAGGTGTGGGAGGAGATCCCTCGGGAGACCATCCGCCATTTCATCAGGAGCATGCCCAGGTGTTGTAGGGAGGTCATACAGGCACATGGAGGCCACACACACTACTGAGCCTCATTTTAACTTTAATTTTGAGTGTAACTCCAAATCCAGACCTCCATGGGTTGCTAACTTTGATTTCCATTGATAATTTTTGTGTGATTTTGTTGTCAGCACATTCAACTATGTAATGAACAAAGTATTTAATAAGAATATTTCATTCATTCAGATCTAGGATGTCTTATTTTTGTGTTGAGCAGTGTATATTATATATATTTATATGCATCCCAAGTGCATATTTCTTTTCAGAAAAACCCCTCTTCTCTCAATGTGGCCCAGGCAAGCCAAAATGTTGGACAACCATGGCTTAGATATTGAACCAAAGATGAAAGTGCATCCTCACTTTTGTAAAAGTAGAACAGTGATTTCATTTTGAAAAAAAAAAGAAGAGTTATTTTAAGAGTGAAAACTCAAGTAACAGAAAAGGGTTTTTTTTCTAAAAAGAAAAACTGCTGACGTATGTTAGTGACAACCATAAAGCATTCTTGTTTATTTGTTAGATTTATACCTATATTTCACAACAAACAACAACATATAAGCCATTCATTTATTTAGTGTATGGCATCTGCAGAACTCATGCAAAGTATAGTAGGGAGCACATAAGCCAGGATGCCAAAGATTACAAAATAAATAAATAAACCCCTGTGCAATACAAAATGTTGTTGCTTTTATGCAATTGATAAACCTGTTTTATAAAATATATATAAAAGGGAGAGAAGGAGAGGGAGGGACAGGGAGAAATGTTTGTTAATGGAGATCACCAGTATAGAGTTCATGGATAGATATTTTTCTGTCCATCCAGTAGGCAAGGATGAAGCAAGATCTGGCTGGAAAATCCTTCTTTCTTTGACATTTTCTTTTTTCCTTCACAATCAACATGCCTAACGTGACTAACATTATTGCACAGCATGGCTAATGAAAACAAAACTAGGGACAAGCATAATATGGAAATAGGCAAAATAAAAATGCTACTTCTGCCTAAAAGCAAATTTTGTTCATTTATTTCTTCTAGTCAGCTTCTTCTTTTAAATAACTCCAAACCAGTTTATACATTTGAAATAATTTCAAAGATGTAAATGTGTTATTCATTAATAAATATAAAATTAATAAATATGATATGAATATGATAGTATATCAAATAGCCAGCGGATGATAAAATGGCAGCCATATTTTAGAACCAAGACTGCTGTTATGGTGATCCATTTGAAGAAATCATTGAAAGAGACATATCCAATTTGCCATCTAGCAAAAATACAAAAAAAAAAAAAAAAAAGGATTATTGACAGAAGTTACCACATCACCGAAAAACTTTATGTAAAGTTTGCTACCTCACCCCCGGTTAATATGTAGACAGGAAAAACTGTATGCCAAAGTTTTGACCTCTGATAATAAGTATGGCTTTTTTAGCGCAGCTTCTCAGACATTCCTAAGATGTTAGCTGATTTCTTTTCAGGTGAAAATGGGATGGGAGTACTAGAATCATCCATTTTATAGCAATAGCAATAGCACTTCAACTTATATATTGCTTCACAGTGCTTTACAGCTCTCTCTAAGCAGTTTACAGAGTCAGCATATTGCCCCCAATAATCTGGATCCTCATTTTACTGACCTGGGATGGATGGAAGGCTGAGTCAACCTTGAGCCAGTGTGGATTGAACTCCTGGTTGTGGCAGAATTAGCCTGTAATATTGCATTTTAATCACTGCACCATCACTTTCTAGGCATAAAGGTCTATTCGAGACACTGCATATCTTCCCAATGGTAGCAAGAAAATCAGAGATACACACAGGACACCATCCATCAGCCCACCTGTATAGCCAACCAAGAATGATAAGGTCCTGTTTAAAGTTATTGGATGAAGTCTTAGCAAGCACATCATTCTTTTTGCCTTGAGCCTGTGTTCTCTTAGTCCCTTTCCAGTTCAGCAGATCTGTCATAGCTACTCAGGACTGCTCTGCCTGTCTCCATTATAATTCCTTGTACTTCAAAAGCATTGTTGGTTTGGTTTATAGAATTTATATGTGGGAATAGTATCTGCCTAACACAGCCATTTAAAGTATTGCAAACAAGTAATTTTGTGTATCGTTCTTTTCTTTTTCTTATGGGTAACATGCTATGCAATGATTAGAAAAACTGACAGCTTTCTATACGCTTTCTATTCTCTTATGAAATAAATAGTGTCATCTGATGTTATTTGTCTGCTATTTGACATCATCTGATGTCTATTTCTCTTCAGAAAGAGAGAAAGAGATAATACAATATACACATATTTTAACACCAATAATTGTGATATAACCATAATTATATACATTTTAGTTATTGTATATATTTATATTTTACTTTGCTTTCAGAAGCTCAAGGCAATATCTATAATATTCTTTTCTCTAGGCTTTCCTACAACAATCAACTTGTGAAAGAAAGTGACTGGCCATAAGCTACCCAGTGTGGTTCCTTGGTAGAGAATTGACCCAAAACTGGGTCTTTTTTTATTCTACAACCTTAATCACTACACCCCACTACCCTTTATGTTGAAAGTTCATAAGCTCAGACTCAGATCAAACTATAGATGCTTGGTGGAATCTTCAGGATAACTGGAATTCCATTCTCATTGTCACTGAACTCAGCTGGATGAAATGAACAATATACTTTTAAATGATATATTTAGAACTGGCTTGTCTGTAATGCTTTTTTTTTTTTTTACAATATGGACTAAAGCCAGGTTTCTCTTTAAGTTTCTTTCAGTGGCACATTAGTGTGATGGTAGATGTTGCTGTGTGTTTGTTTTGCTCCTTTATTGGACTTAAACAGCCACCTGCTTTAACCAGCTAAATTTCAGAAAGTGTATAAATTCACTTTCAGTCTGCTGTTCAAAGCAAAGCCAAGTGCAGCTTGCTGTTAGAGCAGCATTCTGCTTGTTAAAGCTTACAGATTCGAGCCCTGATATTATTAGTTAAGAATGAAGAGAGGCTGCAAGGAACCCTGGGATTTTCTACTAATGAGAGAAATTAATATTAAGCTAAAAGAACAAATGCAGCAGGATGCGATAAAGCAGCTTTTTTTTAATTCCTTTGGTGGCTTTTACCTCTGGGCAATGTATCACTACATCCCTTTATTTTAGATAGTTTTTTAAAAAGCTGTTTATGAAGCCTGATTATGCACATAGATAACTGCATATATTCATTATAAGATGTGGTTTTTCAAAAAAAAAAAAAAAAATAGATCGAATTGTAAAAGATCTGTCCCAGCACTTTGAACCTGAAAAAAAAAGTTTAACATTTAATGAACTATGCGCAGTCAGGCTCATAGCCTACATTCAGGATAAGAAGCACCGTGTGCGAATCCCAGAAAAAAAATACCCAGGCTTCAGAACAGTTCTTTTTTAGCTGTTAGGATGAAGTGAAAACAGCTCCCTTTCTTAAATGTTTGCCATTAAGATATATTCTTGTTCTTCTGGCACTGTCAGCTTTCTTGACATGATTTGAAAGAGCTTTGACTGAAGTAATTTTAGCAACCTATTTCATGCACTTCACATTAGCTTCACAGAAACATCTGCAGGGATATTTTGTCATCTGTTAAAGTGCTCATTTCTTGCTTCCACAGAACCTCTCATTTCCACTAGATGTGTTTGCCATCTCAGGGCAAAAAAAAACCAGTGTAGCGTCCCATAAAAATGTTCACATGCTGAATTAGTGAAGCTGTAGTCGCAGAAAAAAAAATGCACAGCTTTGTGCAATGTATTTACATAAGGTGACCAACTTTTTTACAATGAGAAGGAGGCACAAATAAATTAAAGAAAAAAAACAAAGCCACTTGTGCGCGGTGCATTCTTGCACATGGCACACTCTTGTGTGCGGTGCACTCTTGCACATGGTGCACTCTTGCATACAGTGCACTCTTGCACACAGCACACTCTCTCAAAATAATTCTCCTGTTTGGAGCGCATGCGTCTCATAATCGCATCTCGCCGCACTATACCGAGCCTTGACGAATCGTCATATCAAATACACATCACATCACACACAACGGATCGGATCGGCATCGATCAAATACAGAGATTTACAGATTAGTCTTCAAATATCAAAAAGGAGGACATGTAGGAGAATACTTTTCAAGGGAGGACAGAACTTACCAAAGGAGGACTGTCCTCCCTAAAGGAGGACAGTTGGTCACCTTAATTTACAGATGCAAATGTAAATCCTGATTTAAAATACCAAATTGATTACTATATACAGCAAATGTATTGAAAGAGTCTCATGGCACCTGAATAACTTTCTTTTTTAAAGAAAAATAGTAGCAGGTGTACTTTGGGGAATGTCTTCCATTTGTAATTTTGAAAGCATGTTATCGCTGCTCTCACAATTCAGTTGGGAGGCTGTCCATTCATAAAATGGCTGCAGTGCAGGATGTAACTAGTCACAAAGCACCAATATAGAGAATGTTCTTGGTCATACTCTCTAACCTGTCTTCAAAATGCTTCTTGCTGTCCCTACTTGACTTTTGCCTTGTTTTTCAATAAATCAGCATACTTTTAAACAAAGCTCTATGTTAATCATTATTGAGAAATTATTGAGTCCAGCGATAGTCCGGGATTATTGAGTCCAGCAATGGTTTGTTAAGGAGGGTCAAATCAGTGGTGGGATTCAGCCAGTTCACACCACTTCGGGATAATCGGTTGTTAACTTTCTGAGCAGTTTGGTGAACTCGTTGTTGGAAGAAATCATTGGGGCGGAGAACTGGTTGCTAAATTATTTGAATCCCACCACTGGGTCAAAGAAACCACCCACTTTCTGGGAGAAACTTTAAACATCTTTAAATACCCAAAAAAGGTTTGGCTCTAAGAAACAGGTGACTGAGTTCGTAGTTTGAAGGAACCTGTCCATTTCATCCTGAGCTACAGACTAAAGCCCAACACAGGGAAACTCACAAGACCATACACCAAGGAGCTCAACTGCACTTGCCTAGTTGGAGTCCAACTCTCAGCAAATCGAAATGATTTTATCTATGAGATCACTACAATATTCTTCCAACAGCCCAGTGGATGTTCTTGTGATTCCTCCCTACTCAGCAAAGAACGAGTCATCCTGATTAGGGTCATTGGACATCTATCTATGGATGCATAAAGGTAGCGAAATGACATTTTGCCACTATTACTGTCACATTATAATCCCAAATATGGGCTTTTGATCAGGTTTGGTCAAATTTTCTCTTCCTCTAATGATGCTCCAGGCCTCTCTTCCAGTGCTTCATTTCCCAGAGCTGTTTATAAAACTAAAACTAGGATCAGCGCAAAGAGAGAGGCTGGGTAGAGGCAATGCAATCTAAGGCTTCATTTGCAGCCCATTCCATGCTGTGATCAAAGCTTCAATTGAATGTCTACCATATCCTCAGGGAAAATCCCAAGCTTCCTCTGGAACCATACAGGGGCCATAAGTTGCCTGGGGCAGGTCATTCTAATAGGCCCTATTTCTCAGTGAGCCAAAAAGCAACCAAAGTTATAGATAGATAGATAGATAGATAGATAGATAGATAGATAGATAGATAGATAGATAGATAGATAGATAGATAGATAGATGGATGGATGGATGGATGGATGGATGGATGGATGGATGGATGGATGGATGGATGGATGGATGGATGGATGGATGGATGGATGGATGGATAGGTGGGTAGGTGGATAGGTGGATAGGTGGATAGGTAGGGAGGGAGGTAGATATAGATGTAGATTATAGATGTAGATATAGATATAGATATAGATATAGATATAGATATAGATATAGATATAGATATAGATATAGATATAGATATAGATATATTTAAAGGCTGAGTCAGAAACTAATTTGACCATGGTAATGAAATGATAGTAATGTCCTTTCCTATGAGAATACATAAACACCCAGAACAAGGGGAGGGGGGGAAACAGAGCAGAATATACAAGCCAAACCATTTTATATTCCTTTCCGTTTGGACTGCTCATCCCATATGTTTGCCCATTCCCTATTGGGGGGAGGGAAACAGGTTTCCAGACATTTAGAGAAGACCAGCAAAGTCAGGCCCATCTATGTGAACCTTTATAAGGGATAGCAAACCCTGTACATTTTACCTGGAAACTTACCGAGGTGCAAAGTGGTATCACATGGTGTTATACTTAGAACATAAACGCATAGGACTGGAAGGGGCCTCGGAGGTCTTCCAGTCCAACCCCCCCCCCCTGCTTGAGGGAGGAGCCTTATACCATTCCAGTCAAATGGTTGTCCAGTCTATTTTTGAAAACCTCCAGCACCCACAACTCCTGGAGGCAAAAGCTATTCAATTGATTAATTACTCTCACTGTGTGTGTATCTGCCAAGTCCACAATTCATATTCAGTGTTTTTAAATTGCAGCACCTTATGAAATATGTCCGGAGGATTATTTGATATCAATGGTTTGGAAAAGGACGCCAGCAGGGGATATGGCATTCAATCGATGCCCTCTTAATGCTACAGGTATGGTTACTGTTTTTTTTTAAATCCAATCTGTATTATTATAAATCAGAAAGCATTGCCCCTTTATAATTTATAATGGTTACAGTATTCTTTAAACTGATATCTTCCAATCCTAAATAATGTATACGTTACTTTTTAAAATCTGTATGTTTCCCACCTAGCCTCCCTGTGGTTCCTGTAGTAAGCAATTACTGATTTACTCTTAAGCTAATTCGCTGGAAATAATGGCATGCTCCACATAAAATTTGATAAAATTCATAATATTACAATATTTTACACTGATCCAGTATTGCTGAGCTGTTTTTCCTAAGGAAAAGCCAATGCTTCCTATTATAATGTAATATCTGTGTGCATGCTCTCAACAAGGATACGTAATTCTTTTGAATTGACTTCTTTTGTTGATTTTGACTTGTGTTTCCATTGCACTTCCCCCCACCCCCTCCCCTCATCTCCCTGTTCCTCCTTCTCCTTGTTCTTTATGACTTACAGGTACCACTAGCAGGCGCTGCTCTCTCAGCCTTCACGGAGTGGCCTTCTGGGAACAGCCGAGCTTTGCTAGATGCATATCAAATGAGTACAAACACTTGCAGCATTCAGTAGGTGCAAGGCCAGCTTTAGTACTTGCTCTATTTATTCATTGCTAAACAACAGCTTTAAGGGGATAAACTGTTTTGCTATTCAGTCAGATTATTGGATACTAAAGAAAAATAAACATTGCAAGAGGTGGGGGGGGGGGGAATATGCATGCCATTTGTTTTCATCTTTTATTTTATTATTTTATTCTGTTTATTATTATTGTTTCCTTTCCTCAGAGTTCATGTAATTGTAAAATAATGCATAGTTTCTAGCCTTTCTATTCTTTCTCTTATATAAGGGAATATGCATGCCACTTTTTAGGTTTTCATCTTGATTGTTATTATTTTATTTATTTACTTTATTTATTTGATTTTATTGTTTCCTTTCCTAGAGTTAATGTAAAGCTGTAATACATAAATGCATAAGTATCAATAGCCTTTGGCGTTCGTTCTCTTATATAACGTTCTATAGGCCTCGTGGAAGGGCAACAGTAACGTTTCAGGTTAGTTTTACTGGGAAGAACCTAGAGAGTTGTAGAGATATATTAGATTTCCTGAAGCTACTGAACATTTTATAACTCATTCGGCTCTTTTACACCATAAATCTGGATACATTTTTTTCTCAGTTCTACATCAGCTGAGAACAAGCACGGTGGCATAAATTTAGTGCATGAGGTAACCAAAGAAAAATGATAGAAGCGCAGATTGCTTTTGAGAAGTGAATCAAAGATCCTCTTTCTTTTCCAGATAATCTGAACGTAGGGAAGTTCATTTCCTTCCATACTAAATATTGTCTAGACTTGCAATGATTTCATTATTATTTCAGTGTTATTATTGTTATTTACTTTATTCACTAAACATGAAACTCAGTCAACTGAACATTCAAAAATGCATCACAAATACCATTGACAGTGCTAATGGTTGATACGGGCTGCTGCCAGCATCCTAGGTATCAGCCAAGCACATCATCATCATCGTCGTCGTCATCGTTGTGGTTGTTGTTGTTAATAATAATAATATTAATATTATTGGTACACAATTTATAGGCTGCTCCAATCAACTTACTCTGAGTGGCTCCCCAAATTTGCAATTGGGATTAAAACAAATAATCTGAATAGTACTTATTAGGGCAAAAACAACCAGTCCAAAAATCTTTTAACTATTTCTCTCCTTTTGTTCTCCGAATGCACTTTCCTCCCCATTTTTTCTCTTTTCACAAGATCCCCCCATAAATATTACCCTAAGGTACTTTTGTCTCTATATAATTTAAATTGCACTGGGATTACAAAGCTTTGTATAAATGCATATTAAGCACATGCCAGTTAGAAATGTTCTTCCTCCCTTCTTCCCCAATCAGAGGAAGTGTGACCTGGAAAGAATACTGAACCTAACAACTCATTGGGAATACAATAATCTTCAGCTGTGAATTATCTCTCTTCATATACCTTTTGGGGGGGAGGTGATGAAAACAAAAATACAATAGAGACTATCCTCATTTAAATACTACCTCATCAGGCAACCATTTGCACTTACAACAGTAACTTTGCAACCAATTCTCACATTCATCATCTTCAAAGGTTTGTAAAAGAAAGGAAGCTGAAATAAAACCATAGTCACAGTTGCGGTTTTCACTTAGCAACCACTTTGCTTAATAATGGAGTTAGCTGTTAGGAGTCCTAATTGTGGTCACTAAATGAGAACCACCTGTATCAATTTTTCCAAATAATCTTAAAAGCGTTGTTTAAATTCATAGAATTGTATACAAATATAATATACTGACTTACTATTATTAAAAAATGACATTAAAATTCAAAAATGCATTAAAATATAAAAAATAGTCATTGATCGAGAAATCCCAATTATCAACTTGTCAGAAATCCTCTCCCATGCTGTATATATAAAGAATCAGTTTGACACATGTGCATAAGCTATCTATGAAAAGTCAGGCATAGATTTGGCTTTCCAATGCTGTCTAACAATTCTCTTGGTTTCCCTTTCCAACTTTATTCAAATAACCTAACTTTTGATGTGTTTATATGTTCCATGCAGTCTAAAATATATACATGCTCAGTGGACATTTATTGTTGCCTTGAAACAAAAAAAATATTGTTTTGTTTGTCTTAAAAACATTACTTTTTCTAAATTTCATTCCATTGTTTCTATTGTTCGCTATAGTAGCAAGCACAGGCCATTAAAGAATTGTAGGTGATGTGTGAGAAAATACACAAAGATAAACATGCTGATCATTTGACCACTTTCAAGTGTCTTTGGCAAAATAAATACTGATTACACAAACAATATGCTCAGAAGCTTTCTCTAAGAAGGAAATGAGGAACATATTCATCAGTGTTCTGTCAATTCAGTAACTGATTCATCTACAGGTGAAACTTGAAAAATTAGAATATCTTGCAAAAGTTCATTTATTTCAGTAATGCAACTTAAAAGGTGAACCTAATATATGAGAAAGACTTGTTACATGCAAAGCAAGATAGTTCAAGCTGTGATTTCTCATAATTGAGATGATTATGGCTTACAGCTCATGAAAACCCCAAATCCACAATCTCAGAAAATTAGAATATTGTGAAAAGGTTCAATATTCTAGGCTCAAAGTGTCCCACTCTAATCAGCTAATTAAGCCATAACATCTGCAAAGGGTTCCTGAGCCTTTAAACGGTCTCTCAGTCAGGTTCAGTGAGAATCACAATCATGGGAAAGACTGCTGACCTGATAGTTGTGCAGAAAACCATCATTGACACCCTCCATAAGGAGGGAAAGCCTCAAAAGGTAATTGCAAAAGAAGTTGGATGTTCCCAAAGTGCTGTATCAAAGCACATTAATAGAAAGATATGTGGAAGGGAAAAGTGTGGAAGAAAAAGGTGCACAAGCAGCAGGGATGACCGCAGCCTGGAGAGGATTGTCAGGAAAATGCCATTCAAAAGTGTTGGGGACTTTCACAAGGAGTGGACTGAGGATGGAATCAGTGCATCAAGAGCCACCACTCAGAGACAGATCCTGGACATGGGCTTCAAATGTCGTATTCCTCTTGTCAAGCCGCTCCTGAACAACAAACAATGTCAGAAGCATCTTACCTGAGCTAAAGAAAAATAGAAGTGTTCTGTTGCTCAGTGGTCCAAAGTCCTCTTTTCTGATGAGAGCAACTTTTGCATCTCATTTGAAAACCAAGGACCCAGAGTCTGGATGAAGAATGGAAAGGCACACACTGCAAGATGCTTGAAGTCCCGTGTGAAGTTTCCACAGTCTGTGTTGATTTGGGGAGCCATGTCATCTGCTGGTGTTGGTCCATTGTGCTTCATTAAGTCCAGGGTCAATGCAGCCGTCTACCAGGAGATTTTGGAGCACTTCATGCTTCCTTCCGCAGATGAGCTTTATGGGGATGCTGACTTCATTTTCCAGCAGGACCTGGCACCTGCCCCCACTGCCAAAAGCACCAAAACCTGGTTCAATGACCGTGGGATTACTGTGCTTGATTGGTCAGCAAACTCGCCTGACTGGAACCCCATAAAGAATCTATGGGGCATTGCCAAGAGAAAGATAAGAGACATGAGACCGAACAATGCAGAAGAGCTGAAGCATCCTGGTCTTCCATAACACCTCAGCAGTGCCACAGGCTGATAGCTTCCATGCCACGCCTCATTGAGGCAGTAATTGCTGCAAAAGGGACCCAAACCAAGTACTGAGTACATATGCATGCTTATACTTTTCAGAGGTCTGATATTGTTCTATGTACAATCCTTGTTTTATTGATTGCATGTAATATTCTAATTTTCTGAGATTGTGGATTTGGGGTTTTCATGAGCTGTAAGCCATAATCATCTCAATTATGACAAATCACAGCTTGAACTATCTTGCTTTGCATGTAATGAGTCTATCTCATATATTAGTTTCACCTTTTAAGTTGCATTACTGAAATAAATGAACTTTTGCACGATACTCTAATTTTTCGAGTTTCACCTGTACATGTGATGAACAGCTGGCAACAAGCACTTGGAATAGCACTCAAAAGGTTTATACTTTCCTGTCCCTGTTTGGTCATTTAGAAAGCATTACAACGTGATTATGGGTGATTCTTTCTGGGTCATAGAAAGCTAATCTCTGAAAAGCATTTCTCATTCTAATATGTTGGAAACCAGAAAGAGAGAACAAATAGTTATCAAAAATAGCATGTGTCCTGTAAAATATACTTCTATCCTTTTTTACAAATTTACTCCACAAAAGTGGTTTTGTTTTTTTCCTCATATTATTGCAGCTGCTACAATGAAATGGAACTTGAATAAAAGAGCTGTGAGATGAATAATCATTTGCTTCTGTTGCAGTTCATTAGAGCTGATTTCAATTTTTTCATTCCAAATGATATTGCAAAATTCATATATCTTCAGTCCTTTTTTTCCTTTATAAAATTTCCTTGCTCTAACACTGGGAATTGAAGGCTTTCTTCTACCCAATTCATTTATTTCCCTAGGTGGTTCATTATAGGAGTCAGGTAGAATTTTTTACTTCAAGTAGATATGAAATTGGTATTACAGTACAGGATTCCTGTTCCCACAAGGCCTTCTATTTTTTCCACTGCTCTTTTCTCCTAAAATCCTTTCTTTTCCATCCACCCCTATATTTATTGATAAGGACCATCTTATATTGAAATACTTATTTAAAAAATATCCCTGCCTCCTTCTTTCTTTCTCTCATCACAGTTTTAATTCTTTTCTAGTGCAACAGGGATCTGGCCTAGTCTGATTTTTTGCCTTACCTGGGTTACTTGAACATCAAAATCAGACCAAGCAACAATCAAATTGTCAACTTTTCTTTTGTCTTTTCCAGAACCAGAATATAAAAGTTCTTTTTTGGAGGTCATTTGATTTGCTGGTACATATCAGTATGAAGGCAGAGATGCTTAAATCTATTTTTCTTCCTGATAATAATTTATAATATCAGAAAGGAATCATTAAGGAGAGTTGCAAGACTGTTTTTAATATCCCATTGGTCTGGGTACCTGACAGAGCATTGAAAATCAAGATATTCTATTGTTTTCAGGCCTAGCTAGTTGTCTCCTATTATATCACCTTTTTTTTTTTTTTTTTGGCAATCTTTGAGTTTTACAGTCTAAGCAAAATGTCTGGCTGGAAGGCAAGTACATAGATGTTTATACTGGAGTTTCTTCAGTCCTTAATTGAACTGAACCGTGGGGCCTTCATATTGCAGTTATAGACCCCGTTACATCCAGAATGAAATCTTGAGTGTGTATAATTCCAGAATTACCATGGTGGTCAATTCATTTCAATGGCAAACTTCTCAATGGCGAACATCAGGTACTACCAAATAAAGGATTCTGTGGAATTATTCCATTATTCCTCTTTGATGGACTACATGTGGAAAAGAAAATGTTGGTAAAAATGATAAGAGATGATGGATTTACAAGAGGAAGTCCATTCCTCATTAGTATCTAATGTCAAGGGAATGGTCCTTACGGTCAAACAAACCTCTTGTTGATTAAAATCATCATTTGTGCTATAATATCCATGTGTTGTTTTCACTTCTGCAGTAATAAAAAGCAGCCAATTATCAGAACTACCTTTAAAGTCAAGTTAAATTTCATTTAAAATGCCTAAAGCAGGCTTAGTGGCACATTAAAACTAATAATACTGTATTTGTGACACAAACTTTTGTATACGAGACATTACTATAGATTAACTGCTTCTCAATAGTAGTAACAGTAAGCAAGTAGAAAATATATCACTATAAGACTTTCATATATTTGTTCTGATTGCTGTCCTTCACAGTGCCATCAGCTATTTTTAGCATGTTCTTGGTACCTTTACAAGGCATACTGAGTGTTTGAAGAAAGTGCTGTCCAAACAAAGCATGCCAGCAAATAAGATGCCCACTCCACATACACAAAGATACTCTTTTAAGAGAAATCATTTGATGTCATAATTTCAATGAGATAACAGACTGGCACAATTTGATTGGCTTGGTATAATGTTTGTGGGAAATACTCAAACTGGGACAAATTTTAAAAAATGGTATTTGGTCAGAAGAAGGCCATAAATGGAGGCCAAATGAGGTAGTGATGTAGGAAAATCATCCCTAAATGTTGCAGTTTTTCGTGTGTGTGTGTGTGTGTGTGTGTGTGTGTGTGTATACATATACATATACATATACATATACATACATACATACATACATACATACATACATACATACATACATACATACATATATATATATATATATATATATATATATACATATATATACACACACACACACACACATACATACATACATATATATATACATACATACATACACACATACGTTTTGGCAGAATCTCATCTGCCATCCTGTGAGTCAGACTTTTACAGTTGTTTCAGTTTTAAATTTGGGGTTAGCCTACTGATGTGCCAGAATGGTTTTTTCTTCATCCTGATTGGTTGGGAGTCTTGGTCTGTGTTTATTGGTCTTGGAGTTTACTGTGTTCTGCTTGATTGGTGTTTCTAATATCTTCTGTCTGTTTTGTGGCTCTTTTTGTATCTTGTATCTTGACTGGCTGGCAACATTGTGTTCCTGTATTGGAGGCTTTTAGTGCAGCTTGGCTCCAAGTAAATGGGTGGCTATCATTTGTTAGGAAGCTAGGTTTCATCTGAGTGCCTGGTTGGGGTATGTTTGAGCTGGAGGTATCAGGGGGGATCTGTTTGTGCCCAGGTGTTTGCCTGGCTAGTGGTGTGGAGATGTTTTTGTTTGTGAGTGCAGGCTTCCAAATAATTGACAGTCTGGTGGAATCATCTCTTCTATTCATGCTTTCAGGTCTTTTTTCAATCTCTATGGCTTCTCTGATAATTCTGTGGCTGGGGTTTTCTATAGTGGCTAGGGTTTTGGTGCCATTGAAGTTGATGCTATGACCTGTGGCTTTCATGTGTTGGACTAGCGAGGAAGTGCGTTCCAGCTTTTTTACTGCATTTTTATGTTCATCCAGGCGGGTACTTATTCTTCTATTGGTCTGTCCAATATATGTGGCCGGGCATGATGCACAGGGGACTTTGTATATGACTTGGTTTTCCAGGTCAATTTTATCTTTCGGGTTTCTAAGGATGGCTGCTATTTAATTGCCTGTTTTGAAGGCAGTCTTGATGTGATGCCTGTGTAGTATCTTACTGATTTTGTCTGTAGTACCTCTTATGTAGGGCAGGACAGCTGTTCCATAGGTCTGTTCATCTTCTAGGTCTCCATTATGTGTCAGTGTGTTTTTGTGGATCAAGCCGGTGATTTTGCTTTTGTTGAAGCCGTTGGCTGTCAGTACTTTAGTCAGGGTGCATAGTTCAGTCTTTATGTGTGTCTTGTCTGCCAGGCATTTGGTTCTAGCAATTAGTGTTTTGGCCACGGAGTTTATCTGTGCTGGGTGGTGGTGGGATTGGGTGTTGAGGTAGCGGTTGGTGTGTGTTTTCTTCTGGTATAATGGTGTTTCCTAGTGTGCCATCTGTTTTTTTTTTTTTGTAGATTAGTACATCTAGTTGTTTGTTTGTTTCCGTTTCCATGGTGAACTTGATTTTGGGGTGTGTGCTGTTTAGGTGTGTTAGGAAATTGTTTAGGTTTTCTTTTCCATGGGGCCAAATCACAAATGTGTCATCAATGTATCTTAACCATAGTTTGGGTTTGTGGGTGGCATTAGCCAGGGCTCTGGATTCAAATTCTTCCATGAACAGGTTTGCAATGACGGGTGACAGTGGTGATCCCATAGAGGCTCCTTCAATTTGCTCCTTCAACTATGCACCCTGACTAAAGTACTGACAGCCAACGGCTTCCACAAAAGCAAAATCACCGGCTTGATCCACAAAAACACACTGAGACATAGTGGAGACCTAGAAGATGAACAGTCCTATGGAACAGCTGTCCTGCCCTACATAAGAGGTACTACAGACAAAATCAGCAAGATACTACACAGGCATCATATCAAGACTGCCTTCAAAACAGACAGAAAAATAGCAGCCATCCTTAGAAATCCCAAAGATAAAATTGACCTGGAAGATGATTCCACCAGACTGTCAATTATTTGGAAGCCTGCACTCACAAACAAATAAATCTCCACACCACTAGCCAGGCAAATACCTGGGCACAAACAGATCCCCCCTGATACCTCCAGCTCAAACACACCCCAACCAGGCACTCAGATGAAACCTAGCTTCCTAACAAATGATAGCCGTCCATTTACTCGGAGCCAAGCTGCACTAAAAGCCTCCAATACAGGAATACAATGTTTCCAGCCAATCAAGACACAAAAAAAGCCACAAAACAGACAGAAGATATTAGAAACACCAATCAAGCAGAACACAGCAAACTCCAAGACCAATAAACACAGACCAAGACTCCCAACCAATCAGGATGAAGAAAAAACCATTCTGGCACAGCAATAGGCTGCCCCAAATTTAAATCTGAAACCACTGTAAAAGTCTGACTCACAGATGAACACTATACAGAAGCCTGATGATGGCAGATGAGATTCTGCCGAAACGTTGCTACAACTTGAAAAGCACAACTATAATGACGTGGGAAAATACCCAAACAAAGCTGAATACCATACATGTAAGTACCCGCGAAAACTTAAGAATATACATACATACATACATACATACATACATACACACACACACACACACACACACACACACACACACACACACACACACACACATACATATATATATATATATATATATATATATATATATATATATATATATATATATATATATATATATATATATATTTTCTAGGTGTGTTTGGGTCTTTTCCTGTGTAAGATTAAGAGTATCTTGGTGATGTTTCAGCGAGGTCCCACTAGCCATCCTCAGACTGGTGCTTTCGGCTTCGTGCCAGTGTTTGCCGAAAGCACCAGCCTGAGGATGGTGAGTGGGACCTTGCCGAAACGTCGCCAAGATACTCTTAATCTTACACGGGGAAAGACCCAAACACACGTAGACGTGAAAATCTATGAAAACAAATATATATATATTGCTATTAGGCTTGCATGGATGAACAGAGCATACATATATACTCATATTAATTATACCCTCTGGAGAAAATTTCAGTTTGGACTGTGCCAGAAAAATAATAAGCCCTTCTCCCTACTTTATTTCTCTGATAACATGAACAGTCATCTGTGCATATTTTAAATATAAAAATGCCTGGAGATGTAATAATATACTTGTCATAAGATGCCTAATTTTACTCCTGTGTAAAAGCGAAACAGTTCATTATTGAATCACTAAATGACAATTGTTTGATGAAGAACAACACATGAGATACCTTTTTAATTGGATTCTTATACCTGACAATCACATTTGCTATGATATTCCAATATAACAAATGGTTCCTTGTGTATGTTTGTGGCTAAGTCACTTTGTATAAGAGAATATTTTGAGCACACATTGTGATTGTTTATTTTTATGTCTATGTTCTAGGAAGAATCATTGCTATAGTGATGGCAATATTGCTGTCATCTGGACTGTGATTTATTAAACTACATATAAATTTCATGTGAGGACAATGAATATTTTTTTAGATTCCCATTTTCTTAAGATCATTCCTTGATATGTTCAATTCAATTAAAGGCCTTTATATTATCAATAACACACATACAGTAGTACCTCGATAGTCATCGTTAATTGTTCTAGGAGGTGCGATGAGTACCAAAAATGATGAGTACCAAATAAATAAGATAGGAATTATAAGGCAGCTGACACTGACAAGTTCTAGCTTGTGCATTGAATACCAAGCAAACAATGAGTACGAGAACAAAATTTTCTGGTCAAAATATGTTGAGTGCCAAATTCAATGCGTTTCAAAGCAGTTGAGTACCAAGGTACCGCTGTACTGACTTCTTGGTATTCTGTAGCTCTCAGTTACTTGGTTGTACATCAGCAATAACATCTCTTTTTTCTAGATCTTTTCTAAAACCTGCTTGGATATCTGTATCTTCCTTTCCAGGTGGGCTCTAATCTGGGTTAGATTGCTAACCTATGAAAGTAAGAATATTATGCAGTGTATTATTTCACACTCTGCTAAGTCTTGTTTCTTGGTATTGGTATGTAGACTGTCTCTTCCCAACTGTTGCACACTATGTGATTCTCCAGATTTGCTGTCATAATTTTGCTAGATATTTTATTGATTCTTCTGTTGCTTGCTGCAGATACATTATGAAATCCTCTAAACTTCCAACCTGGTATCCATTGGTATCTTTTAGTGTACTAATTTGAGGGTGGTACTCAAATTTGGACATCTTTTAAAATATTTTATTTTTCTGTGTCTGTTTCCATCTTTAATATTTTTAGATATGTCACTATAGTACTGGGGTTTTTTTAATCTCTTCTAACAGCTCTCTGGAATTCTTTGTTATATGCCTTCCTAAGTTCTTTGTCTTTTTGGCCAGGGTTCACTTCTTTGCACAATTTGTTCTCCCATTCAGTTTTCCTTCTTCTGTTTCTTCATCTTTGGCAGTTTCTTCTCACATTTAATCCTTAACAAGGGCTTTGATTCCATTCTGCATAATTGAGTATTCTACTTCTTTGTGCCAATAATTTACTCAGTTTGATTTCTGGGATCTCTGTATGAAGATGTCCTTGTCCTTATATATAAACATTATTTTGGTTGTTTCAATACTACATTAGGAATGACAAAATCAATGGATTAACCAAAATAAAAACTATTCTTCTGCTTCATTTCTGTTTTCTAGGCCATGTAGTCCAACCACATTTTTCTCCTTACTATTTTGAACTTTGACATTCTAATCACCAGACACAAACAACACATGTTCCTTGCATGTTCTGTCAATTTCAGATTGAACTTGACTATAAAATTTGTCATCTTCTGCATTGGAGCACTAGCTTGGATAATTATCATATTAAACCATTGTCCATGAAGTCTAATTGATATTATTCAGTCACTGCATTATACCCAGCTGTGTTTGTTATGTCCTTCCTGACTCTGCAAGCAATGCCATTCCTTCATTGTTTTTCAAGCCCTGAGTAGTAAACAGTTTAATTTTATGCCTGAAAATGTCTAATTCTAGTCCATTTCAATCATTTGGTGTCTAAGATAACTGTGTGTAATCAATTAATTAGTTTTCATTATGTTGTGCTTCTCCATGCATTACATTTTATGTTCCTATGTAGATGTGCCTTTTCAGCTTTTAAATTTTTTTCCCCTAAAAAAAGGAAACATCAGAAACCAGATATTCCCCAAAATTTTCAGATAGTCATAATATAAGACTATTGGTATGCTAAAGGATTCCCAGGTATCTCAGTAGCATGTTGAGTGCCATTTGGACAGAGGGGCCCATTATCCAGCACTTTATTATCAATCACTTTACATTGTTATACATGAAGTTTATTGGTAAATTACAGGAAAGGTTTATTATTCCCTTTTCCTGTGCAATGAGAATTGATGCCTTTGCCATTTTCAAGAAAGTGTAGGAGAAGGTGTGGCAAAACCTGGGGGTGGAGTTAAAAGAGGGTTCAGCCTAGAATCCTAATGTAGCCACAAGTGAATTAAGTCCAACCTCCCTTGAATTCTATTGAGCCTTATGTAATTCCAAGCAGATGCTTACCATTAAATGAGAAGATTCCTGTTCATCGGCATGAATAATAATAAATCAGTTTAATTGGATCTTTATGTGTGGACCTGATCTTCTGCATCTGACATCTGACTCCAGTAGCTTCTTATATCATTGCTGTGCTACAAAGGAGCCTACTGGCCATGCTCACATCTGGTTTAATAAAGGAGGAAAAAGTTCCAATATATCATGATGACGTGAGTTTGACACCCCTGCTTTAGAAAGTATATACTGGCCTTCTTCACTCTTTCTCCAATAGACATGTTTAAATAAACAGATAAATATCAAGATATACTGGGTTTGCACATTGCACTAAATTGTATACCTATAGTATAATGAATAAATCATAACTGGGTGGTTTCTACAGAATTTCCTATGTGGATGCAGGAACTGAGAGGGAGAGAAAATAATCTAGCTAAAAAGCCAGAACAATCAGTAGCGTGGAGGTGACAGAGTTAAACAGTATTCAGGTGATTGGACAATTAACTATTAATAGTTCCTCCACCAATTTCTGAGAGGTGTTCAGTGTAGCAGATACAGTTCACAGATTAGCTGTTTTTCCCAATGTCTCTATCTGCATACCTACCCAATTGACTGTAATTAATTTTAATATAAGCCCAAAGAACCATGGCATAGATTAACAGGTTGAGTTTATTTAAAGTACAGTCACAATATATCACCCCGTGCCTTCATTTCCTAAAATAAGAAGAACCATATCATTTGGCCCCAAGTTTTATCTGTCAACATACCATTTTTAAATGTAACCATTCACCCTAGGTTTTTGAAATTCAGCTTCCTTCTCCTTGATTTTTCCACTTGTCAGCTTGCATTATAAAGAAAAAGAAGACAAACTCTTAAAGATGTTCTCCTTGATTAAACATCATCAGCAGGCAAATTCTTCACACAACATTTCAGTGTCAACAGGATTAATAGTAGATAATTGCAATATTAAGAGATGTGATTTAAAACAATTATTTGCTCATAGTCCAAATAAAAATGGTTAACACAGGCACTCCACAAACAGCAAAGTTAATGACATTCCACAGGCTCTGGGTTCAAGAGGGAGCTTTTGGAGTAGATGCATCTGTGTAGTTTATACTTGCTGAATAACTGGAATAACAAGGACATACTGTATAACATTGTTCATTTTTTAATGGTGTTCCATAAAAGAGATTCCATAACAGATTTCTGGACTTCTGTCCCTATAAAATTGGTAGATAGATTTCAAACATAATGTACTATAATATTGCTTCATATAAAAAATATAAAATTTCTAAACTGTTTTAAGAACTTTGTGTAGGCATTGTCTAATTTTTTTATAACTATATTTGTGGGAAAGCTGATGGAGCCATCTAGCTATAAAAGCCAGCATCATGCCATCTGTTATTTTGGACATAAACTTCACACAGGGTAAACATATGCCACAGAAGGCAAGACTGCTGTCCCTATGAAATTGGCAGATACAACTTGCTAAGCCAACACAGCAATATTTTTCTTCTGTAAAATTATTGAAATTATGGGAGTCTGTCTGTTCTGGTCAATACTGAATCTAAGAACAAGGATTTATCTTGGCAATGGCTAATGGTATTAAAAAGGGGTGAGGTAAAGTATTTAAATATTAAGGCTTGTATAGGAAAAAGAAGGCAATCATATGAATGGCCAAATGAATAGAAAAGGATTATCCTAAGCTCTTTTCCTATTTCTACTGGTACCCTTTCAGTCTTTATTTCTATTTGACCTTGATTCATTTGGCTCATTATCACTACTCATCTGGCCTTTCCTTATTATCTTCCATTGACCCACCATTTCATGTTGGATTAATATTGGAGGAACTTGATTCTTCTGTTTGTTTATGCTATCCATGGTGATCCATGCTCAAAATGATACAAAATAGGGGGAAGGGAATAAAAAACACTTATTTTATAACATAAGCAAATGATTTCTATTTTACTTTCCAAACAAAGTAGCTTTGTTTGGAAAACAAAAAAATGGGAAAAAAATGACTATCAACTACCTTGTCTAGATATAAAGGGAAAACAATGACAATTATTTTATACAATTAAGCAATCTACAGTTGCATGTTTGTTTAAGCAGTATTTTCAATTGCTTGGAAGAATTCAAAGATGAAGATAATTGGCACATTTCAAAATTCGTCATTAACAGTTACAAAAAGTAACAAAGTTTACATTGATATTATAATCAAAATATCATGTGAATATATACCGTGTTTCTCACATAATAAGGCCGGGCCTTATTTTTTTTTGACCCCCGAAAAAATGGCTAGGACGTCTTTTCGGGGGGTGACTTAATTCTCCCGCCTTGCATCCTCGGGTGGGTGGGCGGGCGGCGACAGCTTGGATATTCGGGAGACCTTTGGGTTCGGGCCACCGTTGCTTTCCCTTCTCCCTTGCTGCCGCGGCGTTTGGCGCAGCCACGTGCGGCCAGTCAGGGCTCCTCCCTGCAACCGGAGCCCTGAGGAGACACTTGGCTTCAGGCGCTCCCATCTTCCCTTTGCTTTCGAAGGTAAAGCAAATTATTTTACAAAGCCTCCCCTGCCCGAGAGGGCAGCCCAACCCCACGTGGGGAGGCTAATCTCCCGGGGCCTCTTCCGTTCCTCCCCGACCTCCCTACGCTAAGGGAGAAGGGAGAAGCAACGGTGGAAGTCTCCCGATATGAAGTGCCCCACCAACGCAGGCAGCACCATATCCGGGCATGCAACAAAAGTACTTACTAACGGCAAGCCCCCCCCCCCGCTCTCCCCCCCATTTTGCATGTTTAATATGGGGCTTAATTTGGGGGGAGGGGCTTAATTTGATTTTATGCCAATAAAACATGGTGGGGCTTCCTATTGGTGGAGGCCGTATTGTTGGAGAAACACGGTACTTAAAAGTAAACAATTCAAATTACATATTAAGATTGGAATTACAAAACATAAACGTAATGGGAGCAAAAATATATTTTATCCAAAATAAGTATTATTTGATATAACATGCATTTAACAACATCCTACCTTGTATTGTATTGAATTGTAGGCACCTTGAATTGGAAGGGCAACATTTTGTAGCTAGAGTTAGTCACAGAACAGTTGAAAATGAGGCAAAGACAAGAACCAGCCCTGCAGAAATCACAGCTACATGGGCTCTATATAAATATCATTGGTCAACTTTGAAGTTGAAGAGTTATTAAGTCTTCATTTTCTTTCAGCCTAACATACCTTGCAGAAAATTACGGCAACAAAAGTATTGTTGGAAGGACTTCCGGTTTGTCGGCTTCGCGAGCGGCAGGGATTTGCGAAGCTGCGCGATCCCTGCCCCGCTAGCCGTTTTTGGGGCTCCGACCCAGCCGGGTACGGAGCTAGGCTGCCCTGCAGGGGCAGCTGAAGGTAGGGGGATCCGGAGAAGGGTTTGGGGGTGCTGCAGACCCCCTCCTGGCCGGCAGAACCCCCTTTTCCCAGGACGGTGCAGCGGCGGTCCGTAATGGCCGCCACAAAGAAGCTGGCAGCCGGGTAAGAATGCGCAGGAGGAAGTGGAGAAAGTGATTGAGAGGAGAAAGTTTTTCTTGGCTCCTAGGACTCTAAGACATATTTAATAAAATTCCTGAAAAGTATGACTTTCTGAATAATACCTGCCAGAAGAGGAAAAAAGCGGCTGCTTGAAGGTGCTGAAAGGATAGCTTTCCCTCTTTTCCTACGGAATAAATAACTGGATATTAAGAAACCTATTTTTTTAGGTGGAAATTGGTTTTAAGCGATGAGTGGGAAGAGAGAGGATTAAAAAGAAAATATTTGTATGCTAAGATTTGTTGGAGCAGATGCCTTAAGGATTTGAAGACTAGAATATATTGTAACAAGACTTTAAACAGATTTGGACTTTCTTTCTCTTTGATTGATATCACCCCAGAAGGAGAAAGTGAGAACTCTGCCTTGGTTTGGACTGATTGATAACTTTGGGACTGTTTTATCTTTTTTATTTTCTTTTGAATATTCTGGTTGTTGTAAGAAGAAAGAAGGAGAAAAGAAGGAGAAAAGAAAAGAAAAGATTTATAATGGCTCTTTCTGTTGAGGAACTAAGAAATGGTGTGGAAGAAGCTTTCCTTTTCTTAGAAATGGCGCTTACTAATTATCAACAAAAATTACAACAGATGAAGACAGCAGAGGAACAAGAAAGAAAGGAAGGAGCCATCTTTAATGAATCTCAGAATTTGATCCAGAAAAAAGGAAGAGAGAAAGAAAAGAAAAGAAGAGAAAAGAAGAAAACTAAAGGATTTAAGGACTTAAGATCTAAAAAAACATTTAAGAAAGGGAAAAATAAAGTGCAAAACCAATATGATGATTGTAAACAAAGGGGAAAAGAAATACGACAGAGAAGGGAAGCCGGTAAGGCAGAGGCTAGAAGAAGGGGGGGTAGAAAGGTTTGTTGGGAAAAGAAAGAAAGGGAAAAGGTGGAGAAAAGCTACAACGTTTTGAAATTAAATGGAAAAAGGAATTTTTATGGATAATGGATAAAGTATAATTTAAAAAAAAAAAGATTTTGCAAGGTACATAAGATGAGATGGTAGTATTGCAATGGTTTAAGAGTTGATAAGAGATTAAAATGTTAAAATGTTTAAAAATGATTGGTTTTAAAACTTAATAATAGGAGAGGTTTAGAATATTGTTTTAATTAAAGAGTTTAATAAAATTATGGTATTGATGTTATTATAAAATTTTTATTATAGTATTTCTTTTTAATATTTGGATTTATTCTCTAATTATGCACTTAATTGTGTTGGATGTATTAGTTAGATAGAATGTACCAAGCAAAATCTGATTGGGTATTAGATATTATTTTAAAGATTAATTTGATTAACTTAGAGGGGAGATAGAAAGGCATCATACTCTGATTAATGATTTCAGGAGAAACTGATTTTTTTTTTTTTCATAAGGGATGAGACAAAGGGATGATAAAAAATGGACAAAAGATACAAATATAATGATTTAAACTAAGATGATTAATTAAGGTAGAATTAAGAAGTGTGAAATATGTGGAGAAGTTAATATAGAAGGCTTAGAATGGTAAATAAAATAAGTAATGATATGTAAGATGAGCATGAATATAATTGAAGTCCATGAAGAGAGAGACACCTGGGTCCAAGTTACTTTCCAAAAAGATATTTTTTTATGTTTTGTGTGTTGTGTGTATATGTCTTTTTGGGGGAGAATTGGTAAAAACTTGTAGAAATATAGAATGAGAATAATGGTAACTAAGTCAGAAAGAAACAGATGAAATAATAATAATGATATTGAATAAGAGTAAAGAGAAGTAAAGAGAAATTGAATAAGAGGTTTTGGTATATTATATGGAAATGGTTTAAAACAGAATCATAATTTATCTGACTTGTTAAATTTACAAGGGAAAAAGGTTTAAACATGTAATGAATAATGATAATTTGTGTGTTTTAAAAATTAATAAAACTTGTTTAAAAAAAAAAAAAGTATTGTTGGAAGGAAGGAAGGAAGGAAGGAAGGAAGGAAGGAAGGAAGGAAGGAAGGAAGGAAGGAAGGAAGGAAGGAAGGAAGGGCTATTGCTCAAGACAGTAGCCCATCCTGTAAAGTATATATCAGAGGTGGTATTCAGCAGGTTCTGACCAGTTCTGGAGAACTGGTAGCGGAAATTTTGAGTAGTTTGGAGAACCAGCAAATACCACCTCTGACTGGCCCCATCCCCATCTATTCCCTGCATTCTGAGTACCAGCTGATCAGCTGGGTCTTTCTTTGTTGTTCTGCACAGGAGAACGGAGCTGGAAAGCAAGTTAGTGATCAGTGGGGAGTGGAAGGGAATGGAGATTTTACAGTATCCTTCCCCTGCCATGCCCACCAAGCCACGCCCACACCAAACTGGTAGTAAAAAATTGTGTGTGTGTGTGTGTGTGTGTGTGTGTGTGTGTGTGTGTGTGTGTGTGTGTATATATATATATATATATATATATATATATATATATATATATATATATATATATATATATATATATATATATATTCTTAAGTTTTTATGGTACTTACATGTATGGCATTCAGCTTTGTTCGGGTATTTTCCCACGTCATTGTAGTTGTGCTTTTAAAGTTGTAGCAACGTTTCGGCAGAATCTCATCTGCCATCATCAGGCTTCTGTATAGTGTTCATCTGTGAGTCAGACTTTTACAGTGGTTTCAGATTTAAATTTGGGGCAGCCTATTGCTGTGCCAGAATGGTTTTTTCTTCATCCTGATTGGTTGGGAGTCTTGGTCTGTGTTTATTGGTCTTGGAGTTTGCTGTGTTCTGCTTGATTGGTGTTTCTAATATCTTCTGTTTTGTGGCTCTTTTTGTATCTTGATTGGCTGGCAACATTGTGTTCCTTTATTGGAGGCCTTTAGTGCAGCTTGGCTCCGGGTAAATGGACGGCTATCATTTATTAGGAAGCTAGGTTTCATCTGGGTGCCTGGTTGGGGTGTGTTTAAGCTGGAGGTATCAGGGGGGATCTGTTTGTGCCCAGGTGCTTGTCTGGCTAGTGGTGTGGAGATTTTTTTGTTTGTAAGTGCAGGCTTCCAAATGATTGACAGTCTGGTGGAATCATCTCTTCTATTCATGCTTTCTGGTCTTTTTTCAATCTCTATGGCTTCTCTGATAATTCTGTGGCTGGGGTTTTCTATAGTGGCTAGGGTTTTGGTGCCATTGAAGTCGATGCTATCACCTGTGGCTTTCATGTGTTGGACTAGTGAGGAAGTGTGTTCCAGCTTTTTGACTGCATTTTTGTGTTCATCCAGGCGGGTACTTATTCTTCTATTGGTCTGTCCAATGTATGTGGCCAGGCATGATGCACAGGGGACTTCGTATATGCCTTGGTTTTCCAGGTCAAGACCAGAAAGCATGAATAGAAGAGATGATTCCACCAGACTGTCAATCATTTGGAAGCCTGCACTTACAAACAAAAAAATCTCCACACCACTAGCCAGACAAGCACCTGGGCACAAACAGATCCCCCCTGATACCTCTAGCTTAAACACACCCTGCCTGACTACCAGCTTTTATTGAGTAAGAAGAGGAAGGAAAGAAGGAAGTTCCATACAGAGTCATAATATATAAGCAGCCCATGTGATAGTATCAAAATGGCAAATAATATTTATAAATAGAAATACCTACAATAAAACATAACTGCTTCACACTGTGATTAAATTTAACTCATAAGGAATGTTATTATACTTGAACCAGACTCATAGACTTAGGGACTTTCATAATTTGCCCTTCAGGTCTCTAGCCCAAAAGTTCTAAATTAAATAATTAATAAATCAATAGTTTTGCTGATAATCTACAAACATACATAAACAAGTCTCAACAAGTTTCAATCTCTATGGCTTCTATGGCTCTATGAAAAAAGACCTGAAAGCATGAATAGAAGAGATTACTCCACCAGACTGTCAATTATCTGGAAGCCTGCACTCACAAACAAAAAAATCTCCACACCACAAGCCAGGCAAACACCTGGGCACAAACAGACCCCCCCACCCTGATACCTCCAGCTCAAACACACTCCAACCAGGCACCCAGATGAAACCCAGCTTCCTAATAAATGATAGCCGCCCGTTTACTCGGAGCCAAGCCGCACTAAAAGCCTTCAATACAAGAAACACAATGTTGCCAGCCAATCAAGACAAAAAAAAGCTACAAAACAGACAGAAGATATTAGAAACACCAATCAAGCAGAACACAGCAAACTCCAAGACCAATAAACACAGACCAAGACTCCCAACCAATCAGGATGAAGAAAAAACCATTCTGGCACAGCAGTAGTCTAGCACCAAGTTTTAAACAGAAACGGCTGTGAAAGTCTGACTCACAGATGAACACAATACAGAAGCCTGATGATGGCAGATGAGATTCTGCCAAAACGTCGCTACAACTTTAAAAGCACAACTATAATGACGTGGGAAAATACCCGAACAAAGCTGAATACCATACATATGTAATATAAGTTGCATTTTTTCTTTAACAACCAACATAATTTGTGGACAGTGTAATGACTGGGTCAATATATTTTTTACACAGTGCTGACAATAATAATACAATTACTTACTTAGAACATTTTTATATGCTTATTATCCTACCTTGGGTTTTTTTTTTTTTTTTTTTTTGTAGCTATGGTAACTCGAAATGAAGTAGACATTTATTGCTCTTAGCCCAACCTTACAGAATGTTGTTTTAACAAAATAGGCCTCTAGAGGGATCCTGCATCGCAAGTATATGTCTATTATCTTGACCACAGGTAGAAGACAGCAATTAAAATAATGTTTCAAAAGCTGCTTTATTTCATCACCTTTGGCTCATAGAAAAGTTACTAAGCCCACATATAAGATCACTACAAATATGACCTTCATGTAGAAAATAAAAATATATGTTGAGTAAAACAGTTTTCTTAAGTGACTAAAAGCTCAGTATTAATGCAATAATCATATATCCCTATTGTAGGTAACTATATCAAGAAATAACTTGTGCCCAGTAACTCAAAACCCAATGCACCTTTGCCACTGTTAGCATCACAAGAACAAAAGAGAAGAGAGCATGGTTAATTGAATCTGAATTGCTCTTGCCAAAATATCTTGATAGTATCTTTAATCTACTGACTTATTAATGAAATAATAATAATTTCTTCCAAAAGAGTATTAATATATTCAGTCATCATTGATAAGTATGCAATGCAAGAATCTAATGTTTTTTGTGTGCATAATTTGGAAATATTTCATAGTCAGCACAAAAGTGCTGTCATCTCTGTATATATTGCATTCAAATATCTAATACAGAGTGAAGGGACCACTTATTTTATTGGACTGCAAATACATTTTCTGTTATTATAAAAAAAAGGAGATAAATGTATTTTGCTTACTAGATTGTTATGTAGAACAATAATTGTCATGTAGAACAAGAATTATGTAGAAAAGAGTAGTATGAACCTTGCTATCTCTTTAGTGGGCAATTTTGGATAGAATAGACACTGTTCTTCTTCATACAATTCTGAGTCCCTTTGTTTTTACTTCAAGGTTGTCTTTTTTCCCCTAAGAATGTATATTTTAGCATCATCCTTTGACTTCATGTCATAATTACTCAATTTGTTGGTTTAATTTTCCCCCCATTTGGAGGCACTGGATTTCCCGTTTATCATTTATTCTGCGGTCCTGTTGTGTGTGCTTTTCCAAATAAGATGTGTTAAGTAGGGGCAACAGAGCAGAAAATATGTTTGTATATATAAAGTTTTTGTTCTTATCACCATGTCATGTGACTGCCTAGAGAAGTTCTATAGTAACTCCAGATATCAAGTCCAGTTACATAGACAAAAAGAGGATTTTTCCATCTGTTACTCTTAAAAGTGTTTGTTTATACTGTATATCACACTTAGAAACAGCCCACCTGCCTCATAGAATGATTCTATGTGGTTTAGATCACATAATCCATTTAAATCCAAAAGAAACAGCAAGGGAGAGGGTGGGGTGGGTGGGGGGAGAGTGTCACCTGGCATAAGAGTTGGATTTCGCTTCTTAAGAAATCAGCTGGGTAAAATAGAACTTATTATGCTGTGCCAAAATAAATTCCAGTATGTTTTGATCCCATCAGTTTCTCATCTTAGGGGATAAATTGCTCAAAACTAACAGCAAGCCTGAGTCAATCAGATTCTACTGTGCTATTCTTTTTACACTTATCTCTATGACATACATAATATAAAAGAACCTATAAATCAATGCTTTGCCAGTGACTTGAATAGAATGTAGATTGCTATCATAAAGTGGTTATTTGCTACCGTAAAGTGGTTATTTGTGCAGTGATGTCTGGTTTTCATAGAAAATATGTATGAAAGCTCCATATAAAGCTACAGCTGTTTTTTTTAAATAATATTCCTCTAAATTCTCCAGTTCATTAGCTCTGCACCAGCTTTTTATTGTGTGAAGAGCTAAGTAGCCCCCTAATATGTACACACACACATACACACACTAATTTATGCAAATTATATTTATAATGTTATAGGCCTAGGACTTGTAAGCAAAAGGCTTAAACTAGGAGGAGCTGTGGGCATGCAGATGAGTCTGTTTCTAATCATTTCCATGCTCCTAAATGTCATGGTAAATACACAAAGTTCTGTGTGGATAGTGTAAATGTTTTGACTTGAAGCATTTACGAAGCAATTTATACAATAGCGTTCTTGAACTTGGAAATGTTTATAGCAGGAGATCCTAAAATTTGTTCCATCTTATCTCCCTTTTAGTGTAACTTTAATGTACATACAGTACAGTACCCTTAAAAACCCAAACACCAAAAATGAACACAAGTGGACAATGAAAACAATGCAATGAAACTTCAGGAAAGGTTCTAACTGTGTGAAGTTAGAAACAAAGTGACACTCAGGCCACAATTTTATACACACACACACACACACACACACACACACACACACACACACACACACTGACCCTTTTCTGGTTTATCCCAACATGCCAGACAAGCAAATAACTTCGTAGCATCTTTTTAAAAAATGTATGAGAATAGGTTCTGATGCTTTTATTTTCCTTTATCATTTATAGATTAAAGAACATCTTGCAAAAGGACAGAGGACGCTGGCTGGTGAAGGAATGTCTCAGGTGACGAAGACTCTTTTGGATTTAACTCAGAGGAAGAATTTTTATGCAGGGGATCTTTTAGTTTCTGTGGAAATTCTCAGAAATGTTACAGATACATTTAAGAGAGCAAGTTACATCCCTGCGTCAGATGGTGTTCAGGTATGTGAAACAATATGAAAAAGACTTCATATATTTTATTATTACTGTTATAAAATTTTATTTATATCCTGCCTATTATTTTTATAAGCAACTTCAAGTGGCAAACATATTAAATACTCATTCTTCCTCCTACTTTCTCCACAACAACCCTGTGAGGGGAGTTGGGCTGCGAGAAAGTGACTGGCCTAAGGTCTCCCAGCCATTTTCCATAATTAGGGCAGGACTAGAACCTCCTAGAGGCTCTAGAATCTCCTGGTTTCTAGCCGTAACTAGACTAAACTGACTTGTCAAAAGGTTTACATGCAGACTGGCTAAGATTCAGTTCCTAACATCTCCAATTAAAAAAAATATATCAAGGAACAGAATGGCTCATAAGATTTTGGAGAACTCTTGTCATCCAGGGTAGATGTTGGCTGAGTTTACTCATCATAATAAATTATACATTATTTTAACACTGTTACTTACTGCTATCATCAACACAAAATGCTCAGTGTTGAACTATGGAAGTACTAACAAGCAATGTTTTTTTTTAAAAAAAATCTCACTGGCTCACTCATGCACCCATTATTTCCCATGATCAGAAATTCCTATGACATGATATGCATAGAACAATGCAATATTGCCCTGTGCCAGTACTATACCTCTGTATGCAAACACTACAATTAAAGGTCACTTCAGTTACAATGATGAAAGCATATTTCAGGATAACGTCTTAAGTTTAAACTGTCGTTTCCTATTAAATATGTCAAAACTTTCTTTGATTTCCAGTTTCAAAAAAGCCATTGTTCATCATTGCTTCTGAATGTATAATCATGTTTTTCATTTGTTCTCTAAATCAGATTAAGAAATCTATTTCAACTACAGTTTCCTCTTAAGATTTGAAAAACAATCATATATTGTTATACACCCATAAAAAAAAAAAAAAAATACTCAGAGGAGTTGAGCTTGGGAGGAAATGACCCAAAATGTATGTCAATGTAAACCATGGTGACATACCGTGTTTCTCCAACAATACGGCCTCCACCAATAGGAAGACCCAGCATGTTTTCTAGGCATAAAATCAAATTAAGCCCCTCCCCCCAAATTTAGGCCTAGTTTAAAACATGCAAAATAGGGGAAGGGTGGGGGACTTGCCATTTGGAGTGCCGTTGAGCTACTACCGCCATTTGGAGTGCCCTTGGAGCTGCTGCCGCCGCTTGGAGCTGCCTCTGCCGCTTGGAGCCGCCGCCGCCATTTGGAGCTGCCTCTGCCATTTGGAGCCGCTGCCGCCGCCGTTTGGAGCTGCCTCTGCCGTTTGGAGCTGCTGCCGCCGTTTGGAGCCACCGCCGCCACTCCAAACACGGCGGCAGCTCCAAACATGGAAGCGGCAGCTCCAAACGTGACGGTGGCACTCCAACGGCGGCGGCGGCTCCAACGGCAGAGGCAGCTCAAACACGGAAGCAGAGCCACCGCCGCCTTTGAGCTGCCGCCGTCGTTTGGAGTGCCGCCGTCACGTTTGGAGCTGCCGCCGTGTTTGGAGTGGCGGTGGTGCTTCAAACAGCGGTAGTGCTCCAAATGCGGAAGCGGCAGCTCCAAACGTGACGGCGGCACTCAAACAGCGGCGGCAGCTCCAAACGGCGGCGGTGGCTCCGCTTCCGTGTTTGGAGCTGCCTCTGCCATTTGGAGCCGCCGCCGCCGTTTGGAGTGCCGCCATCACGTTTGGAGCTGCCGCTTCCGTGTTTGGAGTGGCGGTGGTGCTTCAAACAGCGGTAGTGCTCCAAACGCGAAGCGGCAGCTTCAAACGGCGGCGGCGGCTCCAAACGGCAGAGGCAGCTCCAACGGCAGAGGCAGCTCCAAACGGCGGCAGCAGCTCCAACGGCACTCCAAACGGCAGCGGAATGGGCAGAAGGGAAAGCAACAGAGGCAGGTGCCAAAGGTCTTGGGTCTGCAGCAAAGGTGTTTGGTGGGAGTAGGGAGCTCTCTGCGCTTCGCCATGATCGCCCCTTAGGAGCGGCTGGTGGCGAGGCTGCTCGCGGGCGCTCTAGATGAGGATGAAAGGGGGAAATTAAGTTACCCCCTGAAAAGACGGCCTAGCCGTTTTTCGGGCTCAAAAAAAATAAGGCCCGGCCTTATTATGTGAGAAACACGGTAGTTGGAATATAAGTACATAATGGTGGCCTGATGATGACGCTGTGAGGGTATCATCTTGCCATCAAAATGCTTCCAAAATTGCTTTATGTGCTGCAGATTGGAACCCAGATTCTTTTTATCATTATGTTTGAACCCCCTGTTCAGATTTCTTATTTTTGTTGTCACAAAATTACTACATTTGCAGAAGTGCAATCCTGTTTTTCATATTAATGAAATCATTATGTTCTAAATACTCCGCCTGCTGCCAGCATTTTAGACATTGTTCACATATGTTACAGTGAAAAAAATAGTTACTACATTTTAACTATAGCAGTACAGCTTTGCAACTGTTATTTCTTTCAAACTTGGGAGGTGTCATATAATCATGGCAGGGACGGGGTTTGCATTAGAATGTGAAACTTGTAGTAGTGTAGCACTATTCCACACCTGAGTACTATGACCTTTTAGAATTAAAACTAAATCTAAATTGCTATAAAAATTATGTATGTAGAAGATATTGTATAGTATATCAAATCTAAGCCTTGTCTAGCTTGTCTAAGCTATTGTCAACAGTATTGCAATATAAAAAAATTTTCACCGAAGAAGCTGAAAAGGCTGAAGGAAGTTATTAAGCATGACTCAGCTGACCAATGTCATGAAATACAACAGCAAAACATATAGACTTGACAATCTATATAAAACAGTGATCATATTTCACGGTTGTTTGAATAGGGACATACAAAATAATTATGTAATGCACATCGTTTCTGTAATCAGTACCGGGAATGCACCAGTATGCACCAATGGCAAATTCTCAGATTTCTTCTCTTAATATCCCAGGTAAACTGACTATGGGTCTAGAATAGTCTACTAAAAGGAGGCTTGGTTTTGGATACTTGTCCTACCAAATGTTGTTCACTTTTGATGACAGAGTCATATAACAAGCTAAAGCCACCAATGTTGGAGATTAAAAAACACATTAGCCATAAATAGTTTCCAAACTTCTATAACCATTCAGATGAGTTTTTGTTATATCCAGTAAATATATTAATAAAGCATTTCAAAGTGATCAGATTTTCCTCGATGTTCGTTGAATTCTAATTTTCTCAAATGACCTCAGGCTTAGAATTGTTATTGAATATTGCTACATTTCTATGCACAAAGAATATGGGCATCTGTTTAGTAGACAAATATTTTATTCTAAGAATTAATCATGCAACTGTTCGCATATCTGGCTTTGTGAGCAAGGAATGGAACATTTCTGGTTGGTTAATTGGTTTGTTGCAAAATGCTAATTAAAATCATTTTTTCTTAAAACATTCCCTTGCTACAGCATACCAATATAAAAATAACAGCTGCAATGCTTCCTCTGGAACCTATAAACCTATAGTGCTTTGCTTTGCTTAGCCTCTGTCTGGTCAATATTTCAAAGTGCTAAGAGTATTTGTGCAATGCTCAGTATTAGTACTGTAGTGATAAATTTTAATATGCAGCAGTTCATTATAGCAGTCCTCTATCTCCTTAGCTCATCATTGTAAGGATAATAAAAAATGCAAGCAACTCTGTTAATAGCTTCTTGATCCTTAGATATCAGATTCTTATCAGGACATTGACAGCTTTATCAGTGCATTTTTTCAATTATGTTCATGCCATTTACTGCTGAGTTTATGGAATTTGGGTATTTATGCTTTGGTTTTATCTTATGTTGAATATAGCACTCTATTATTTGTCTAATAAGTCCTGAAAAGTGTGTAGAAACTTCAAATGATTAAAAAGTTGGCAGGTAAACTTCTCAGTATATTCCAGAATAACTAGCTGTCCATGCATGATAATCTGTACTAACTGCCATCTTCTCACAGGTTTAATTTGAGGTGTTGAGCAGAATGTTTAAGCCTTGAATATCTTAAGGTCTGACTGTTTCTTGTTGCAAACTTGGGACAGACAGTAAGATCAGGAAGAGAGGCTCTTCTGAACTCTGATTACACTCCAAATTACAGAGACCCATTCATTTGCAAGACCATCTTTTGAAGAAAGTGGTCCTTATTGTGGAACACACTTATTTATTGTATTAAGAAAAAATTATATGTGGTGTCCTTGGTGCCCATTGAGCTTAGTTGTTTTCTTGCACATCTTTCATTACCCAGCTAGGTAACATCATCAATGTAATAATACATCTGCAAAAAACAACCAAGCTCAGAGAGCAGTAATGACCCCATCATTCAATCTTGTGCTACTAATATTCTTTTCTATTGATGAAATATATATGGCCACCCAACTTATGGTGACTCCAGGTAGTAAAACTCCAAATGCAAAACCCAATAAATCCTTAACCCCCTGGCAACAATTTTGTATCGCTCTGTGCTTCTACTCTCTCTGTCTTTAGCCAAGGGACATTTTTTCCAACAGTTTTATTTGTTAATAATTTTAACTCTGGCTTTCATCTTTGATTTCTATTTTATATTCTAATTATTGTTAGGGGTCTTGAGTATTCAGTGTGGATGAAAAGTGTGACAAAATCACATGAAAACACAGTGAAATAAATGAGCATCCCTAAATGCAACACAGCCTGGAATTCAATGGATTAGGATCAGCCAAAATAATAAGTGTTGAAATGTTGCTGATTCATTTTTGTAATCTGCTATCCTACAGAGCACTATAACTACTGGTGCTCTCTGATACTACAATTTTGGAATTGTAGTACAGGAGAACTTTGTGCTGTTGCTTGCGCATTTAGGTGAAATATATTTCCTAATTAGTAACTTTGACTAAATCACTTTAATTACTAATTGATTGTTATATGGAATAGCAAATTGCCCTTGAATAAACTTGTACTAGGATTTATTCAACAAAATTACACCTAAAATTGGAATATGTCTGTCATTTTATTTTATTTTATTTTGCATTCTGGGCAAGGCAGAACATAAAGTACATTAAAATTAAATCCTGGCAGAAAACCTAGATGATTTATTGGTAACTAATTTTTATCACAACATTCATGTGTTTGTTTGTCTGTTTTTTAAGTGTGTATCCTTTTGAAAATGAAATTATAAAATATCATTCATAAATTGTTTTGTGACAAATAGTATAATGGTACTTAAACTGTAATTCAGCATGGCCTTTTATGTATATGTAAGAAAATTTGAAAATCCAGCATATACCAATATGCAAACTGGGAACTCTAATATGGTGGAAACAGCTTGTATTAAAAGTGCTCAAAGTGCTCCTATCATGCAGCCCAGATAATAGATATATAAAAAGAGCAATAATAATTCAGACAATTCCATTTATTAGAATTGCCGGTGAAACACTGAAATCATTTTTATAATAGGAAATTGAGCTAACTGGGTTTAAAAAATACAAAAGAATACAGACAATTTTTTGCGCCTGATACTTAGGCTTTAACTCTACTTACCAGAAAAAAAATAGATCTGCATTATCATTACCCCAGATCTACTTTCATTCATATTCTATCCGGTTTCATTTCTCTTTGAAGATTAAAATGTGGGCCTTGCATCAAACAACTTGAGGTTAGTTTTATCAGCGGGGCTATATAATGCAATTGGGCATGAATGCACATTCCATCAGAATTAAATGACAGGGCGCATATTTGGTTAAGCATCCACAGACATAAAAGGGAAAGGTTTTCCCCATGAAAAAAATAATTTCAGAGAAAGTGACTATCTGATTTTTACTCCTTCCATTTTTTCAATTAACAATAAAAGAAAGTCTATTACATAGCTGTGAAATTGACCTAGTTTTCATTTTCCAAAATAATATATTCAGCCCCTACTTTAGATCTGTAATCAAAAGATGGGTACTTTGATCAATGTTTTTTCTGAAGACACAATGAATTGTATGGCTTTGGCTTTGGCTTGGCTTTGAAGTTACACCATCAAAATATAAAATGAGATTACTCCTTTTTATTCACAAATATATGTGGATTTCCAAGAATTACTCATTGCTTCCAAGTTATTTACAAAGCACTCAAATATAGAATTTTGCCCGGTGTTGATGTGAAGTTAAATCTCCCAAATTTGATTCAGTATTACCCAAGATTTCTCAAATATAATATCTAGATTTTGGGTCAACCAATTGGCAAGTTCCTTTAACATCCTAGGATACAGTCCACTTAGCCCTAGAGATTTGAACCCATTAAAATCATTAGGTATTTCCTACCATGTTCTATGAAGCTTGAGTGGGATCCTACCACTTGAACTAGTTCTTCACAACCATCTACTAGAACGTATATCATTTTCACAAGGGAAAAAAAATGAGTCAGAATAGTAGCTTAGCCTTCTCCTTGATGTGTTTCCTTTGCTATATGTCTATGGAGATTCCCAGTCATCCAGATCATGATTGTCCCAAAGGTGTTTTTTTTTCCCCAAAAGGCAACTGGGCTTTCTTGTTTTTCTATGAAGATGTTTTGTTGAGGTAATTCCTCATTAGGAGAATGAGTGCACACAGGGAGACGTAGTGAGAGTAGTGAGGAATAACACACAACTAGCACACAGATGCACTGTATAGTAAAATGTAGGTTTTTACTTCCAGTAAACGGTTAAGCAAAGTCCAACAAGCAGTCCAAGTCATACACAGTTAAAGCAGTCAGTTTTTCAGTCCAGGGATAATCCAAAATCAAAGTCCAATATCAAAAACAGTTCAGTAGTAGACTCACATCAATCCAAGAATAACGATGATCAGCAACAGTCAAAAGGGAAATATTCAGGAAACAGTGAACAACAGAACATCGACCAACTAGCAACTATAAACAACAGGACTAAACAACCCAGGTTTCTGGCTCCTTCTTATGGCCGTTTGAGGAACCACACCCAATTACAATTTTAGCATTCCCTTAAAGAGACAGTATTGAATGTCTATCCTGGTTTATATATTTCCAACCCAACTGTTAGGTGACTATTAATTCCTAACACGTTTCACTTGTCATCCAAGAAGCTTCTTAAGAGCTGAAGAAATTTCTTGGATGAGAAGCGAAATGTTTAAAAAAAAAACCAAGAAAAAAGCACCTTTGGGTTTCCTTTGCTATCTTCACAGAGTAGCTGGTGTTCTCATTTTCTTTCTTTTATTTTTACTCTGTAGTATTTGATGAACCCCTTTTGATGTTTTCAGCATCCTTTGCTCATCTCAGTTCACTGTGAGTGTTTGCTTTCTCGATTTCATCTCTAAAAATCTGCTACTTGTATGAACTCATCCTTGGTTATTTGTTCCTCTGTCTACCCCATGATTGCTTCTTGGCTTTGGGATTTTATTTTGCTAAAACTTTTTTCTTCAGACACATTGGCTTTTTCTAAAGTCCTCCATTTTTTTTCTTATTAGAATTATTGTGCTCTGAGTATCTTTTTTCCATCTTGAGTTTCTTTTCTCATCACCTTCTTTTGGCATGGAATTATACTGATGACTGTATGTGAAAGGATGAGTCTGCATTCCGTTCTCTTCCAACATCATATTATCATTTTTTAAGCAAAGTTAAGGTTTGGCTCAGATCAAGGATCCTTTGTACTTTCATTGATTTCTGAAGGAAAACTATCGTGTTCTGTCCAAATTTCCTGGAAGGATCTTACTTAACAGAGTTTTGCCCAACAGATAACTTGGTAATTGTGAAGGACCATGAAGTATCCTGAATTAATTTTTTAAACAAAAGTTAAAAGTCGTTTGATTCCAGAATAACTCCTTAAAGCTTCCAAATGGTCTTCAAGACAGTCCCTTGTATTGTGATAGTCCACTCATGGGATGATTTCAACATGAATGATAGATTTAAGTGGCTCCCAATCCAAATTAGGTACAATTGGCGCACCAGCTGCTGCTGAGCAAAGACTGATTGCATTTCTACTGCTCCAAATATGAGCTATGAGTTGAAGATGACCCCCAAGTTGTGCACCAGTCTAAAGCAAAGGAGTGAAGCCCCATCAAAAACTAAGGATGGAAAGCCCCCAGCTCTAGTAGAATCAAAAATCAACAGCCACTAGGTTTTGAGCCTGAGTCTGTTCCTCTTTATCTAGATCTTCCAGTTACTAGGGTAGGACATTGACAGCATCATTTTGGTTGTTCTGGAATTTTGATCTACAACTGAATATCCCCTGTAGATTGTAAATAGCAAACCCTGAAGTGGCAGATGACCTCCCCAGATTTTTTTCTTATAGATTTTGTAGATGTTATAGGAGGAGCTACAGCACTGAGCTTTAAGGCATACTCCAGATGAGGACGCAAAAATGTAATCACTGCCAACACCAGCACAAACTATCAAGAAAGGAGGAAAACTACTGTAACACGGTGTCCTCAGCTCCCAAAATCCTCAGCTAGTCTGGAAGGATAATGTAATAAGCTGTCTTGAAAGCCACCAAGCAAACCAGAAGCATAGTGGTCACACACACACACACACACACACACACACACAGAGAGAGAGAGAGAGAGAGAGAGAGAGAGAGAGAGAGAGAGAGAGCTCTGCCAAAATTATCAGCAGGCATATGCTGTCTCCATGCTGAAACCCAGCCTTAAACCAAACTAAAATGGGTCCAGATGAATGAATGCAGATATTTTTTTCCTGTTGCTTAAAATCTTCCAGTGAAAATACAGGTGAAACTCAAAAAATTAGAATATCGTGCAAAAGTTCATTTATTTCAGTAATGCAGCTTAAAAGGTGAAACTAATACTAGATAGACTCATCACACACAAAGCAAGATAGTTCAAGCCGTGTTTTGTCATAATTGTGATGATTATGGCTTACAGCTCATGAAAACCCCAAATCAACAATCTCAGAAAATTAGAATATTACATGCAATCAATAAAACAAGGATTGTACATAGAACAATATTGAGCCTCTGAAAAGTAGAAGCATGCATATGTATTCAGTACTTGGTTTGGGCCCCTTTTGCAGCAATTATTGCCTCAATGCGGCGTGGCATGGAAGCTATCAGCCTTGGCAATGCTGAGGTGTTATGGAAGACCAGGATGCTTCAATAGTGGCCTTCAGCTCTTCTGCATTGTTCAGTCTCATGTCTCTCATTTTTCTCTTGGCAATACCCCATAGATTCTCTATGGGGTTCAGGTCAGGCGAGTTTGCTGACCAATCAAGCACAGTAATCCCATGGTCATTGAACCAGATTTTGGTGCTTTTGGCAGTGTGGGCAGGTGCATATTCCTGACGGAAAATGAAGTCAGTATCCCGATAAAGCTCGTCTGCGGAAGGAAGCATGAAGTGCTCCAAAAACTCCTGGTAGACGGCTGCATTGACCCTGGACTTAATGAAGCACAGTGGACCAACACCAGCAGATAACATGGCTCCCCAAATCAACACAGACTGTGGAAACTTCACACTGGACTTCAAGCATCTTGCAATGTGTGCCTCTCCATTCTTCCTCCAGACTCTGGGTCCTTGGTTTCCAAATGAGATGCAAAAGTTGCTCTCATTAGAAAAGAGCACTTTGGACCACTGAGCAACAGACCAATTCTGTTTTTCTTTAGCCCAGGTAAGACGCTTCTGACATTGTTTGTTGTTCAGGAGCAGCTTGACAAAAGGAATACGACATTTGAAGCCCATGTCCAGGATCCGTCTGTGTGTGGTGGCTCCTTGTGAAAGTCCCCAAAACTTTTGAATGGCCTTTTCCTGACAATCCTCTCCAGGCTGCGGTCATCCCTGCTGCTTGTGCACCTTTTTCTTCCACACTTTTCCCTTCCACGTAACTTTCTATTAATGTGTTTTGATACAGCACTTTGGGAACATCCAACTTCTTTTGCAATTACCTTTTGAGGGTTTCCCTCCTTATGGAAGGTGTCAATGATGGTTTCCTGCACAACTGTCAGGTCAGCAGTCTTTCCCATGATTGTGATTCCTACTGAACCTGACTGAGAGACCATTTAAAGGCTCAGGAACCCCTTTGCAGGTGTTATGGCTTAGTTAGCTGATTAAAGTGGGACACTTTGAGCCTAGAATATTGAACCTTTTCACAATATTCTAATTTTCTGAGATTGTAGATTTGGGGTTTTCATGAGCTGTAAGCCATAATCATCTCAATTATGACAAATCACAGCTTGAACTATCTTGCTTTGCATATAATGAGTCTATCTCATATATTAGTGTCACCTTTTAAGTTGCATTACTGAAATAAATGAAATTTTGCACGATATTCTGATTTTTCAAGTTTCACCTGTATTTACTGCACATGAAAATATATTCAGGAATTTTTTTTTCAGAAAAGTATTTGTATCAGGACTACATTACAAAGGAATATAACAAAGAAATATAGATGGAATAAAAGATAGTGAAGAGGGAAGGAGACACATTTGGGCTGGGCTGTAAAAATCTCATGATTATTACATGACGTGTTTGCAAAAAAAATTAATGGATATATTTCCCTGGTGAAAGGATGTATGTATGTATGTATGTATTAGACTGTTTCTGGCTGCTTAGACTGTTTGGATTTGAGGTTCAGGAGTGGGCTGGACTGGACCAGAATTCAGCAAGCCGAAGGATAGCTGTTGAGGGAGGAATAAATCATTGCTTTATTGTTTTTGACAGCATGTTGGTGGCTGCAATATTCTTGTTACAGATTTAGCAGTGGTTCTTTGGACTGGTTTTTGGCGGGGTGCCAATTTTGATGTTATATTTTTGGAGGGCTGGACTGCTGATGGATGTTAAGATCAGGCTGAGAGGAGGGCTGCTTTGAGAGGCTGCTGCTGGATGCTTTTGCTATTGCTTACTTCCTTCTGTACCATCTGCTATGTTCTTTTTGGAGTATGTTGGGGCTTTGGAGGTGCAAGTGGGTGGGAGATGACAGTAGAGTGGCAGAATACTTTAGAGTATTTTCAAGATATTATCTGATATTATTTTAATGAAAGGGTAATTAAAGTTTTTTGAATGATTCTGTATGCAAAATATTCAAAAGCTCAGATACAGAATTGCTCACATCGTACCTCTCTTTTCAATGCATCATAGAAATGTGGGCGATTTTGTTCTTCCTCCTATTCATATTCCACAGCATTTATCATGTCTACATTTCTTCCAGCCTTCCAGTTCAAGTATGATTAAGTTTCAAATCTTGGTAATCAAGTAATTAGAAATAAATATCATCACCCAATTCTGTCCCAGGTAACTTCTGGTAGAATCAACCAATTTGCATTTTGACCTGGATTCTGAACTGGGAGAAGAATTTGGGATGTTTCAGAATATTATATAAAATAGCAACCTCATACATTGTACGTATGTGTGATATATTTGTAGAATTTATACAGTTTATGTACAGAAAAAGCAGCACTTAGTTATTGTGTGACTGCTTTTCGTGTAGGAGAACTACATAAACATAAAGTACTATAAGGTTATGGATGCCTTTTTCTCAGTCCTGGGAAATATTGTTAATTTGGCAATAGAAAGGCTGCCCAGTGGAAACACCATAGCTAGAAGAAGAAATTGAAAGGAAAATGCTACCTCATAACTTGATCCTATAGAGTGGCATTTTAGGCCTTTGTAAACAATTAATTGCCTTGAGTTTGATTTGTTTTCATTTCTTTGCTGGCTTTGTATCCCAACGATGAATGGATCTGGTTGCATTCTATATTAGAAGAGAATAAAACTATGGACTATATCAATGGTTCTCAACCTTTTTTTCATCATGGACTGCCTTTAAATACTTTTTGTAGCTATGGACCATGGCCATGGACCACTAAGACTTAACTCAAGATTTAAATCATAACATTCTTCAAACCTTTGCAGACCCACTGTCATGACACTGTGTCCCCGAGGGGTCCACAGTCCACAGGGTGAGAACCACTGGGCTATGTGGGATTTTTCCAAGCTTGTTCAAATAAATGAACCAAGTTATTTAGGATTATATGGAAAATTGCATACTAAAATGTAAGGTTCACTGAACTCAAGCAAATATTCAGAAGATATTTTGCATAACATAATCCTAAACAGAGTAATATAGCAATAAATGCTACTGATTTTGTTGAGTACATAAGAAACAGGAAGTTAAAGCTATATAAATTTGATTAATAAATAAATATGTTTCCCAGTTCCCATTATCTTTACCACCTGTGGGATTATTGAATGGAAATAGATACTGCTGAGTGGGGGAACTCAACTTGGTTATCAAAGCACTGATGATTTGGCTCATTTTCAAGGTACTGCATTGTCTATCAATTTGAAATAAACCTTCAGGGTATCTGTGCTATTGATCCCCTAAAATTTAGCTTTTCCTTACTGGCAGTGGATCAACACCATCTTTCTCTATGGTCAATTGTTCAGTTTACTTTTATATTTCCTATTTGGTTTTCTTCCCCTTTTAATTTGCAATTGCTGAATTTCTAGAACACAACAACACTGTACTTCATCTTATACAATACTGACCATCTATTTTAATATTTAAAGTTAAAATGAGTTTTTCTACAATTTTACCTTTTCTTTTCTTTAAATAAAGTTTTTTCTGCACCCTCTGGGACTGATTTATTTACAAAGAGAAAGGACTATAATCATTTATCCTGATGCTACCAGGTGGTGCGATAGCAATTGTGTGTTTTTCACTTTTACACAATAATTGCCAGAGAATAAGACAGATATGACAGGCATATCTTTCTTATACATGCATTGTGAAACACTTTTTTTTAAAAAAAAAGATTATTTATTTAGAGAATTTACAGGCCCACCCATGTTAAATATATAATCCTAAGTAGCCAAGAACAATCTACTCTATAAGTATACAATAAATTATTTAGATACCTACATAGAATACAATCACACCACATACAAAATTAAAAAAAACTATAGTACAATAACCTAAACAGCATATGGAAGTCACGAAGCAGCTACATACATATAGAGTTCAACTAAAAACCTGACCCAACCTTTGGGGGAAGAACCAGTTCATCACGACTTTCCAAAAGACCAGGAAAGTTGGGTGCCTTTGGATCTCATGGTGAGATGTTCTGTAGGGCAGGCACCATAATGGATGGATCTGCTTTCTTAAAATATCTAGCTCACACACAGGCTAATAAATAACTGTAATGGCAACAGAACTGACTGCTAAATAATAGTGATCACAAATAAAACTCAGTAGTTAATACATCTGGTTATCATGACAAATATTCTAGTGTTGTAAGCATCATTACTATTTATCACATAAAAGCATACCTTAACAACAAACCATGTCTTTTCTTGACTTAGGGGAGGAAATCAGGGCATTTCACCTATTTTGGACTTCTCTTTCTTCAGCCCTATCCTACAGAGCCTGGGATCTATATCCCTAATGTTTGAAGGGTTCCAGGTTGTCTACTTTTGACTTAGGGAAATGGTTTTTGATCAGATTTGGCTACAAAGCTTCTGTACAAGGACTTCATTGTGTTTTTCAAAAATAGTTTATTGCTTTGATGCATCATTTTTTATATAAAAAGTAATTGTCTCCTTGAATTTTCAGAACTTCTTTCAAATAGTTAGCAACCTTCTGGATGAAGAAAACAAAGAAAAATGGGAAGACGCACAGCAGGTAAATATCCCAAGTGCTGTTGACATCCCCTCTTTTCTGTTTTCAAAAGGATTGTTGTTGATTCATCAGTCAAAGATCTTCCTAGTTGGCCTGGCCCACAAGGCCTGTGCGTCTAGTCACTGCATGTTTTCATCTCTTGGATTGTCAAATATATAGATTTCAAGGCTATGAATAATTGCTAGTTCTCATGGAGTTATAGGATGAAGGACAACTTAACTTTGTTGAAGAACAAGAATCAGAGAGAATTAGAATTATATACATGCAGAATACTTCATGTTCTGCATGCAAGGTATACCAAATATATATTTGGCCTGCTCCATCACTGCTCTTTTTATATACTTATACGGACATTAAAGGGATGTGATGGTTCAGTGGCTAAAAACATTGAACTTGTCCATTGGAAAACTGACAGCCCAGTTTTCCAATGGACAATGGAGACCTGAATGCCACATGACGGGATGAGTTCCTGTCCTTGCCCTAGGTCCTGCCTACCTAGCAGTTCAAAAACATGTAAATGCAAGTAGATAAATAGGTACCATTTTGGTGAGAAGGTAACAATGTTCTGTTTGCTTTGGCATATAGTCATCCTGGCCACATGACCACAGAAATGTCATCAGACAACACTGGCTCTCTTTGGATAAAAAATGCAGATGAGCACCACCCCATAGAATCGGACATGACTAGAGTGGGAAACTTTTACCTTTACTTTATGGACATTAACATTGTAATTGACAAAAGTTCCCTTGTTTGTCCCAGCCTTAGTATATTTGCACATATTTAATTCAGAATGCTTAAAAGATAACATAACAAGATAGGTTGTCAGGAAAGAAACAACTGGTTTTCTACAAGATGTCATTAGATTAAATATTCATTGTTTGTTATAAACCATATATGCATATTTTATAACTTATGAGATGATATATTTGACAGGAGGACTTTCAGAAATCCTTCAGTAGGATTTTAGGAAGATTTACCATAATGAGTTTTTAAAGATATATTTTAAGACAGTTAGCACTGAATGAGTGAGATGCATCTAATAATATTGCAAAATAATTATTTAAAACAGTTATCCAACTTTGTCCAATTGTAAAATCTCAGAAAATATACATATGCAAATTTTATGTGTAAACTTAGCATGTAAAGGCATGTAAATCAGAAATAATGCATAATTAATTAAATTGCTTCTTCATCTTTTGATTTTAAGAATTAACAGATGAATTTTTGTTGATATCCATTTATCATCCATTTTCCCCCACACTTAATTGACTTTCCATAACTGCTCTCTGGGGATGGAACAGTCAAAAATTTTATTATTTTTATCATAAGTTGAAAATATTTTCCTTTTGATTTCTTATTAAAAAAACTTGCAATGCAAAATTACCTGCATTGTAATTATTGTAAATGTATACACTGAATCAAAAAATAACAGTGTGCTAAATTCATCAGGAAACTCAAGCAAGTCCCTTCTACTTCTCCCAAGAGGTTCTCATTTAATGCTCATTATGTCCTGAAAGATCCCCTACCTTTCAGTGCATATATGTCAATCCATTTTAGATGTTTCTGGGGACAACAAACTTGAACCACGAGAGCAAGTACTGTTGCTGAAAAGGCGCCCATTGTAGATTTCATTCATTTTGTTATGCCGCTGGTGATTATTGTACAAACTGGAATCCTGCAGTTACTGAGCGTGAGACCTTTTATTTTTCATCCTAAAGATCTACCAAGGCTCCATAGAATTAATGCAGGTGATTGAAGATTTTATACACATTGTTGGAATGGGGATGATGGACTTTCAGAATTCGTACTTAATGACTGGAAATGTAGGTAAGAAATAGGAATGTCTTTTACCACATACATATTTTAAGCTTTCTTAAATAATCATATCATGTAAATATTATTTATGTGATAAATAAGATTGAGATCCATCCTCTTCCAAATGTATTTTTTGTATTGGTCATCAAAGCATGTAAATTATGTTACCTTTTGATATACACTTTGATAGTATGGGTGATTATGAAGTAAAATACATTTTCTAATCTGAAGTTGCAGATATCACAGGCGCAAATAAACCTATTCTGAAATTACTTTGGCAGCTTTTCTAATAAAGTTTCAATTCTGTTATATGTAATGTTACACAAAAAGGGCTATATTATTTCTTCCTCTGAAACTAAAATATGAGGCACTTTAATGGAGACTCATACAAGTAAATCAAATGGACTTCATAAACAAAAGTTTCTCCAAGAAGCAACAATCTGTTATAATTCAGGGAGTTAAAATACATCCCGGAAGAAAGGCAATAGCAAATCATTTTCATGTTATATGAAGGCAACTGCATTGTTATTTCTATGAAAGTCACCAGGAGTTGAATTTGATTCAACTCCTTATATCAAATTGAATACAAGTATTAGGTAGAAACTCTGTGGCTTTTCTAAAAAAAAAATTTTTTAAACATATATCATAGTTAATTCTTTTGCATCCACATCTTGATTAATATTCAAATTCCAAGTGTGCACCTTTCTCTATGAGTTATGGAAAGGTCAAGGAATAAGGGACATTATAGCTGATGCACAGCAGATAATCAAGAAAGCCATAGAACTCAAAAAAGGTCAATATGTGTTTATTGCTTACAGAAAGATCTTCAGTTAGATTGACTATGTCAAACTGTAGAATGTCTTCAGGAAAATAGGAATCCCAGAATATTTTACTGTCCTCATGTGAAACTCATATCTAGAGGATGCCATAGACCGCCCAGAGTCACCTCAAACAACAAGATGTGTGGCATATAAATTTAATAAATAATAATAATAGTCGAGATGGAACATGGCAAAGCAGACTGGCTCCAAGTGAAAAAAGTGATAAGGCCAAATATATATTGAGAGAAAATGAAAAAAAAAAAAAATGAATGTGGTTTTAAAATTGGAGGAAGAAACACTAGTAACCTGTGCTATATTACTAACATTAATTTGGCAGCTGGAAATGAAAATATCTGGTAAATTAAGAATGAAAATAAAAATGCACATAAAAAGGAGGGGGTAGGATTAAAAGTAAATAAGAACAAATTAATATAAAGAAGACTAAGAGGTACCGCAACCAGCCTTAGGACTGTCAAAGAAAATACTGAAGTGATGGATAGCTTCTGCCTTTTAGTATTGACCATCAACAGTGAAGCAGTCAAGAAAAATGTCTCATGCAGAATCACACAGGCAATAGAAAGTTAAACTTTGAAAAAGCAGAATAAAAAGAGAGTTGATATTTGTAAACTTTGGAATTGGAGGAGAGTCCTGGTCCAAGAAGAAAAATCAAATGGATTGTTGAATAAATCAATCCAGTGTTCTCACTTAAGGCACATGTTACCAGGTTCAAGTTATATTCTGAATGTATTGTGTATATTCCACCAGCTCTATTGAGAAATTTATAATGCTGGGAGACATAGAAGAGAATGACTAGCAGTAATTTGAATGGCCTCAAGTACACTGGCAATGATTGCATGGTTTGAATATTGAAGGACCAGATTAGGAATAGATACTACTGATGAAAATTTATCTATGTGGTTGCTAAGAATCAGCACTGACTTGATGGGACATAATCACCATCAGTCATTGAATTAGTCTGATAGAGAGTATCTTGAAGGCTAAGATTGGGTAGTAGGTAGAAGTTTACTTTCTGACAAATCACCATGTCAAGTGTTTTGTGAATCACCAACCCTCCCCACTATAGCTGTTTTATGAGGACAATCACCGCAACTTCTTAAAATATCAAAAAATTAAATCAAAAATACTATTTACTTTAGTATAGACATACTAGACTTTTCCGCCATCATAAATATAGTAATCCCTATTGGTGATTTGTAATCTAGATCTATTTTTAAATGCCCCATCAGAAAGAATCTTTGTTAAATATTATATAGAAGTGCCAATTTCAGAAAAATCACAAAATCACAGAAAGCCTTGTTTTTACAGACAAGGCAACAGAAAAATTGATGCTTGATACAAACCGCTGACTATATATTTTTACCAGCTTTACCATGGATTTGGAGGTGTTTTGAAGGATGACATTTAGTGCGTGCTGTATTTATCTTAAGGTGGCTTGCTCTCATTTCATGCAATAAAAGAGGCAGGAATAGCTGTTTGCCATAATTAAGTGAGTGAGGAAGACTTTGGGGACATAACCCCTCCTAATGCTGTAGCAGTTCTGCACATGAGAACATTACTAAATAAGTTCTTATATAGCCTTAAATAGATACCTCAGGTTAATAGAATTAATAAGTGTTAGCATAGAATCTGAAAGAGTAAAGGGAAGCAGCTATTAAATATACTGGATTTAGCCATCATACAACATGCTTCAGTTGTGTTGAAAAAGCTGCAGGCTCTTCACTTATATCTAACAATCAAGAGCAAAATTGGCATCGACACTGACATCTAACACTATTCATAATTTTTATGTCAGCAAAATCAATTCTGAGCCAAAAACATTTCCGAAAACACTGATTAACAGAGAAACAAGAAGAATCTGCTGCTGTGGAGAGAGGGGGGTGGGGGAAGGGAAGGAAGTGATGTTTATGTAAACAGCTTGACTAAAACAGTGATATATTTAACAAGCATGATCACAACAATCACCTGCAGGAAAGGACTGTGAATTCACACAACATCTTAATACTTAGCACAAACAAACTGGGCTATCGCTTACAATTGTTATTTACAGTTCCAAACAGGCATATAAAACACACGTTAAAAAATTACGATTATTTTTATAATCTATTTGAACTACTTTTTCACTATTCTGGTTATATTTTCATAAAGAATATCATACATGCTTTAAAAACATAGATATATGTGTTATAGGCATCTTTTCTTAACCATGATGATGACAAAATGATGGCATGATACAACCATAACCCCTGTATACAAGTACATAAGGATCAGAGTTTGAATGGCAATATCCTTCCTCACCATGCCCTCTACTACAGATGCCTATATATGCTTCCCCTTAAATAAATCTGCATAGAGTTGTAATTCAGAATAGCAGATCCCCAACCATTTCAAATGAAAAAAAGGATTAAACACATACAGCTGCAACAATGGTAGGAGGCAGAATTTGGTTGCCAAATAGTCAAGACATGTATTCTGTTGAACATATCAGAAAGATAGGAAGAAAAAGAAAAGTTACTAGAGTGCATCCTGGAAAAGAAAGGGATTTTTTTTAAAGCTGCTTGTTGTGCTTTTATATATGTGCTGTATGATGCTTTAACCTTGAGTGTATAAATTTAACTTAACTTTATGAATCTATATATGTAAATATGCAAATGCACACTCACATGTATAAAAGTATATATGTCCCAAGAAAACCCTCCCACAAGAGAGAGGCTGGTATTTGATCTCCTGGAAGAGAAAAGGGCACACAGCAGAAAGGAATTCTTCAATAGAAAAATATGTTGGCCTGCAGTCTGGATGGACTGAAAACCTTGCAAACTGTGGCAAAAATGTCTTTGTTGGGACAGGATTTTTTTTTAAGTAATTAGAACTAAACTGGAATGAGTATAGGAGAGCAGCTTAAATGGTAAGAAGCAAGTTTTACCCTTTAGATTAAAAGCAGTTCTATAGTTTTTTCCTTTAGTATAGCTGAGGGCTATTTCTTCTCCTTCATTTCATGATTAATATCTTTTCTTAGATCAGGGTTTCCAAAAGTGGTCAATATCGACTCCTAAAGATCAATGAAACTATTCAAGGGCATGATGATGATGATTTGTAGTACTATTAGAATAGTATTTATGAAATTGTTTTCCTTTAATGAGTGTTTGGGAGTCAACAAGTTGAGTTGGGTACCCCTGCCTTAAATAAATTTCATACATTCTAATCCATATCTTATAACTATTTTCACAATTTTTTCAATAGCTTTTCCCTTTCTTTACTTCCAATAGCCTTATTTTAAATTATCTCATTCCTTTCTTAATTCAATTACATATCTTTTTCTAATTTTTAAAATCTTTCTAATCAATGTTTTTATACTTTCATCTGTCCTGTTTACAATTTCATATTATCTTTTCTCATAAAACAAATTTTCCTCTGTAATTATTAGACTGGAGTGTAACACCTTTATATCTTTTTTCAATTCTTATTTAAAAATTTAAGTTACATCTTTACAGTTATAACATTCATTTTCTAACCTCTATTTTATAACACATACCTATTTTCAATCGAATTCTGCTTGGTACATTCCCTTAAAATACACACTAAATTCTTAAAAGAAAAAAGTATATATGTATATATATCTGTGTATATATGTATAACAATAGTAAATGGAATAATTATTCTATTCAAGTACAGCTCTGCCATTAATATTAATAACAATCGTTTACATTTCTATTTCTTTTAACAAACATTACCTAGTAATATCAGTTGTCTTTCACTTTAATCATCTATATTTCATATTTTAGTTATTACTGTCTTTAAATAAAAAAACAAACAATAGTTATTAACAGTAGTCAATAAAGTCATTATTCTTATTCAAGTTCATCTTATCAACTGATAAAAATCTTCCATGTTTCTTTTCAGTTTTTTTAAATGTTCTTTTTAAATCATTGAGAGCCTTATTCTCTTCACAAACAAATGTTCCACTACACATCAATAGAAATTTTTTCTATCACTTTAATCATCTAACATATTATATAACAATGCTATCCCATGCACCCTTGCAGAATCCTCTCCTTAAGTTAAATTTTAACCATTGTCTCTGTGTCTTTTAAATAGGTTTATACCTTTAATTCTTGTATGTTTTTCCTGTACCTCTATATCTTGTTTCTCTCCTTTGTAGCTTCTTTTCCTTTCCCTCTTCCCTCTCTTCTTCTCCCTCTCCTTTTTATTCCCTTTTCTATCTGATTCTCCCTTCTGTGATCCTCCCTTCTGCTTCTTCCTGATATTATGATTACTTTTCAATTTACTCTTTTTTTTTTTTGGTTGTTGCTTCAGTACTTAAGTTTTTAACTCCTTTTCCCCCCTTTCCCTTTTTTACCCTGCTTAAAATTGCTTGGTCATTAAAGATGGCTTCTTCGTTGTCCCGCGCTTCTTGTTCTGCCAGCGTTTCTTGTTGTTTTTTATAGTTCAAGATCTCCATTTCTAAAAATCGAAATACGAAGCCAAAAGATCCTCTTCTGTCTGTTGCTTCTTCTTTTTGTTCTTTAAGTCTCATTTTTAACTCTTCAAGGAGTGATGCCATTTTAAAAATTTTTAAACAACCCCCAATTGATTTTATTTTATTTCATTAGGATCCTCCATCCAAAGTTCCAGGAATCATCCAATAATCCAAAGCTGTCTCTTGCTTCTTTTCTCACTTTCTCTTTCCAGGGGCTTTGTTATCTTGTAACAAAGCTTCAGCTACAATGTATCTTTTGCAAACCTTGTTAAAATTCCACTATCAATTTCTTTTTAAGTTCCAGGTGGTCTCCTCCATTTTCCAGTTTCCACCCTCTTTTTTCCTTTTTCCCTCCACTGCTTTCTTTCTTTTTTTAAAGAAAGTTTTTAAATTATCCAAGAATCTTTAATCCCTTTGACACTTTATTTTCAGCTAGAAATAGCCTATTAATGTCAAAGTGGATTAGTATCAATTTCTTATTTGAATCTCTTCTTCTTAATGTTCCAAATCATTTAAAATTGTCGATGTTAGAGGAAAAAAAGCCAATTCCATTTCCTTTCCCTTTCTCTTTTGCAGCTTAAAATCTTTTTTAGGAATAGTATTAGTCTTTAAAATTCAGGTTCCAGGTACCTTAAATAGATGTTCTCCATTCAACCCGGTCAGTCAAACTTTCTCCTTTAAACTTCCTCCTGCACAATCTTGTCCAGTATGGTTCTTCTTTGAGGTGGTCATTTCTGACCACCGCTGCAACCGCCTTTGGGAAAGGGAGTGATGGCCAGCCGAGGAGGAGAGATGCGACTCTCCTCAACCCCACTGACAGCTCCCCCTTCTTCACCACCTCTACAGGGTGGCTTCAGCCCAGAATCCAGGTGGCTCAGGGAGCTCCAGCGGCGAGCACGGATCAAAACCGCGGACGATCATGATTTCGGTTCATTGCCGAAGAAGCCCAAACCGGAAGTCCACTGGGATCGCCCTTCTTGAAGGTGGAGATGTCCGTGGCTTGTGACCATAGTTTTGGCAAGGAGCTGGTCCTGAAAGATTTTTCAAAGATACATTTTTCATATAAAGATTATATAAAGATATAATTTTTCAAATATATGGACAAAGAAGGACTATTGAAAAGGAACTGACACTTTTCATCTTATCCCTTATGGTGTACAACCAAGAAAATATTTTATAATGTGCAGAGTGTATAACATAACTGAAGACAATGAGGTATGCTAAATAGATTGACAATTCCAAATTAAGAAGAAAAATAAAGGCCACAAACAATTTTATCTGACAGGAAAAAAAAACAGTTGAAAAATAGCATCTCCAAATTCATTTCCTACTTCCAATAAAGTCATTTTTAATCTACATCTTTATACATAAGGAAAAGTTTTACAGATAAAGCTATTGGGTATCCTATATGTTCCCTTCATCTTTTCAGTTGTGTCATGCAGGAATTGAGGGTAGATTTTGGTATTTGGTCCTCTAATGCTTGATATTTTCTATTGTGCTTCTTAGAATCACTCTGAGAGATTTTCTTTAAAACACAGCAGGTCACTGTGTTCCTCAAACTTCACAAATTGATCTTTGTGATAAACAGTTATATATCAGTCAGCTTCTCTTGCTCTGACAATTTAATGAGGTGGAAAAGAATAACAATTGCCTTTCTCCTTGCTTGAGGAAGAGTTAATGTGCTCACCACACAAAAAATGCAAAATGAAGACAAAGATATTTTTATTTTTATTTTTCTTGATTTTTTGATGATACAATTAAAGGCATGTGTTATAATCTGAAGAGATTTTTAGCAAAGGAACTAAGAAAAAAACATTAGTGTGTTGCCAGAAATATTTCAAAGTTAAAGTTTGGCCAAGTTACTTTCCTTAAAATTCAAATATGGCTGCTATTCTATAGTAATCGCACAGTTCTGTTAAAGAAAGACAGTTTTCCTCTTGACAAAGTGATTGATACTATAATGTTGATAAGATTAAGTTATAAAGATATCAGAATTTAGAAGTAAGTTCAGGCCCCGAGTTTTTTTCCAGTCTGCCTATAAAACAAACAATGGTTGAATGTTTCTTGGATTGGTTATAGAATTTGAATGTATTGAATGTAGTCACCTCTGTTGCCTCCATATCCCACTTTGATGTTTGTCTTCAGTTTGAAATGTTGATTCTTCTAGAAATCCAGGTTTTTTCACCTTCAATGTATCTCATTCTTACTTGTTACCCTACCTCCACCCCATAATATTGGGTTTAGTGCAGAGGTGTCAAACTCAAGGCCCGCTGGCCGATCTGGCCTGCAGGATGCTTAGATATGGGCCACGGGGCTACCCTGGAAATAGCGAAGGACCATCCCACAGTGTCTTTGCCAGCAAACCCCCTCCCCAAGCTTTGGTCGCCATGGTCTCCTGCAGCTCTCTGACAGCCAAAAGGAACTCAGGGAGGGCCGCATGCAGTCTGTTTTCACTGGCAGAGGGCTGCAGGAGGCTGTCGCAACATGAGTGATGTTGAGCTGCCCACACACATCCTGGCCACACACATCTGCCCCCCACCCCAAGGTCAAACACAACCCTGATGTAGCCCTCAGTGAAATCGAGTTTGACACTCCTGGTTTAGTGGGTCCACATTACCATTTTAATTTCTGTATAGAATATTGGTTTTGAAGGCAAAGACACATCATCCTGAGAATATATGTATGAGAATAAAATTATGTCTATTATAGTCAGGACAGTATGTCATCCTAAACTCCTGCAGCATATTCCCACAACAATCTGGGTCCTCGTTTTACCGACCTCAAAAGAACGGAAGGCTGAGTCAACCTTGAACCAGTGAGATTTGAACTGCAGAACTGCTTGCAGCCGGGAGTCAGCAGAAGTAGCCTGCAGTACTGCATTCTAACCATTAAGCCACCATGGCTCTGATGGTGGTAATTTTATCAACGCCATTAGTTTTCAGTTAGTACTTTGGATGTTTGGGGATCACAACCAAGACTTCTGTTACTATTGGTACTATCTTTGCATTCTTTTGCCATAATCGTCTACTTCGGTTTGCAGGTCTTTGTATTTTGTGATTTGTGTCCAGTTCTTTCTTCTCTATTCTCCTATATCCAGGTACTGCAATGTCTATTGTCCTTTTTTTGGACAAAAATGTCTTTGTTATCAACAATTGTTAAGTCTGGGGTGTAGTATGGTAGATGCTTGTTTGTTTGAATTTTAAAACTCCACAGCATTTTATCTTCTTCATTTTCTTTTGTCTATTTTTATGGTCTCACTGGTTCTTGTTTGCAGGAACAGAGTATTGCTGATATTCCAATGACCATTGCTTTACTCTGTCATGACATGGTTTCTAGTCAGTCTGTGCGATCTTCTTGCAGCAGCTAACTAGGTGGTTTACAGTTTCTTCAGCTTCTCTGCAGAGGTGACATTTGCCTTGTATGGCTGTCTTCTCAGTTCTGGCTTTGCATTTGTTTTTTAAGAGTTGGTCTTGCGCAGCCAGAATTAGCCCCTCTGTCTCTTTCTTCAACTCTCCTGTTCTTAGCCATTGCCAAGTCTTGTTATCTGCTTTCCCTGATAATTGTTTTGTTTTGTTTTTGTATCGACCGTATAAAACTTTGCCTTGCCATGTATTTTCTCTATTCTTCATTTGGTCGTTCCTGTAGGCCAATTTGATCTTTATGGTATTGTATTTATATATATACCACCAGCGACTCTAGAGCCATATATACTATCTGAGGCCTTACCTGAAGCAACATGCAATAAAAGTATTCTGTTTCCCAACAGTCCCTATTATCCTGCCCAGACAGCTAAAGTATACCTATTAAGGACCCAGACCTACCAGGAGAGCTAGCATGAAGGGTTATTCCCCAGTCCCATAACTTTCCAAAAACAGAGAAAACATGGTTCCTGCCTGGGGAATTCTGGGATTTGAAATCCATGCTCTTAGAGTTTCCGAGATTGAGAAACATTGCAAAATAACACTGCCATTTCTTACAGTCTTTATTTTAGCCTTTTAATTTAGTTTCTATTTTAATCAATTTTATTGTGACTGTGTGTTTTGTTTTGATTATTTAAATTCTTTGGAATCTGGAATTTTAAAAATTCCAGATGGTTTCAGGTGATCAGGCCACATAAATAAATTATATTTGAGTAATCCTAGACAACTGTTACAGTGCTAGATAATTGGAAATTTGAATAATAGAATAATAGATTTGGAAGGGACCTTGAAGGTCTTCTAATCCAACACCCTATTCAAACAGGAGAGACTCTATACTATTCCAGAAAAGTGGCTATCCAGTCTCTTCTTAAAAACCTGGAGAAGATTGGAGAAGATTGAAAGATTAAAAGATTGGAGAAGAGCAAATGTCCTTGTTTTCAAAATGAAAGAAGAGATGGCTCCATATGTGTCCATATGTTATAGGCCCCACAGTTCAAATTAATTTCCATGCTTATTCAGGTTGGGCTCAGGGGCCTAAATGGCCTCTTCCAATTCTATGATTCTAAACATGATAGATCATTGAACAGCAGAATGCCTGGAGAAAAGACCGAAGTCTAGTATATCTTTAAGAAAGCCTACTTCAGCTCAAATTTTACCACTTTATTGTTACATTCTATTTTATAAATTAATGCCTAGAATTTACCCTCTTGGTTATAACTTTGAAAATCAAATGAAACTATAGAAACCAACAACTGTTCTGTCTTAAATCCTAGCTGTTGCTCAGACTTCTGATTCTGGCAATTAGTAGATGTCGGCAAAGTAAACAGATAGAAAAGAGGATTTCTTGAGGAAAGGGTCAAGTAACACTTCCTTCATTTTCTCTCAGTCTCTTTTAGCATTTTGGTTTTTTAAAGCTCAGGAAAAATTAGATGGAGATATGAATGATGTCTTATTTGGCTGTTGGTTGTCTGAACATCATTTAGCTGGCAAATCAATTGACTATGAATCAGAAGAACAGACAGATAAATGTGCTTGCTATTGATAGCTAAAAGCACCAATTTGTTAAATATTGATTGGTGTAAAGGATCCAGCTTCTTGGATATATGAAAATAAATTATGAAAAATATACAGGAAACAGAATGATTTCCAATAAGATTTTCTTCACAACTAATCTTCAGAAATATACAATGGTCCCAAAGAGAACTAAACATTTACCAATTATACTGGGTTGTCATATGTGATTATAAATAAATTATACTATAGAAGGTTGCAGCATACTGAGACCTTTGCATTATAGCCCCCATGCCCTATTGACTCATGTTTCCAAAAACGAGTTATGTGCAGTTGCTAGATAGATAGGATTGCCTGCTTCTGGTCTAGACCCAATCAATGCTGTACATTTGAGATGTAAATATAACTGAGAAAAAGGGCTTAGAGACATATTCAGATCTTAGAATTGTCCTTACTTCTATCTTCAAATGTCTATGGAGATTCTCAGTCATCCAGGTCATGGTTGTCTCATGGTTGTCTTTGTTTTTCCTTGAAGACATTTTACTTCTCATCCAAGAAGCTTCTTCAGTTCTGACTGAATGATGGAGGATGGAAGGATTTATATTCCTTGCAGTCATCTCGTCATTAGCACTCTTTCTGAGAGTCATTGAGGTCACTTGGAGGTTTATCTGTGCTCTCAGGGTCACCTGAATAATGCAAATAGGTGCGGAACCTTCTTGGAACTGCTTTCATCAGTTCTCATGATGGGGGGATGGAAGGAAGTCATCAGAACTGATGAAGCTTCTTGGATAAGAAGCAAAACATTTTCTTTTTCCTCCACAAGGAAAAAAAAAAACATGCCTTTTGAAGAAAAAAGCATCTTTGAGACAATAACCACCTGGATGACTGAGAATCTCCATAGACATCTCTCCCCAGTTGATTCTCCCTTTCTTTTCTGATCCTTTCCTTAGTTAAACTGTCCTGCCATTTTCTTACTCAGATATTGAGATTTCCTAAAAAGAAGTCATATTAGTTCCTTGTCATATAGTTTATATTCAATGTTTTGGTGCCAAATCTTATTGAACCCTCTATGCCACAATTAAAATACTGTATATAATGACAGAAGAAGAAAAAATTGCAGCTTAATTTTCACATAAACATTTTCAACACAATCAAGATACATTTCATAGAAAGCATTAAAAGATCCCATAAGTACTGAATGCAGAATACTTCTCGAAGGTATAGTTAGGATTTGCTGCCTTTGTGAATTCCTTAACATATTGAAATTTGAAGACAAGCTGGCCTCATGCAATTAAAAGTTCATTTTAAAGAGCCCGTCATTAGCCCAATGCTTGTTTTAAAAAGCCTTCAGAGGAAATAGCCCCATTATTCTCTCACCAGTAGGTAAAGCAATATAATTAAAATTAAATGTGTGTTTTACAAATGAAGTTCTTCTGCTTTCACTTTACTCTTTGTCAAATCTCTCTCCACCCCATGAACATGCTGGTATTGCAAAGCCTAATTGTTCAAGGGATGGGGATGGGATGCCAGAAGGGGGGAGGGAGAGATTTTTAAAAAAAGACTCTGTGAATACACATTTGTGCCACCAGGAAGGATTACAGGAGTCTCTGTATGATGGGTCTCTATGACTGAGCTGTCAAAGCAGCCATTGTATAGGTTGAATTAAAAGTATTTGATTCTGCATTAGAACAGAGAAAAGAAGCTCACCAGAAATTTCTGAATGTGGATTAGGAAGCTCTATCATTACAAAATTTGATCTGGATTATCATTGTTCATTTTCATTTATCATTGATTTATTGACAGCGTAGAGTCCAAGCCCCAAAGAGCTGGAGTTATCATTCCTCTTTATAGATTTATGCAAATAAGCATATGCATATGTTTGCATATAGCAGCCAGGCAGGTCTTTCAATACAACATACTATGTGCCAAGGTCATTGGGGTGTAACTATGAGGTAATGAGGCAAAACAATAGGGTTTTTAAAAAACTAAGAGGCATTATTACACGAACAGGTTGTTACTTGCTTTTGCTTTCCCAAAGCTCTGCTCTCCTCTCAATATCTTTTCCAAGCTTATTAGCATTCCTTGGTCTTCTGTGATAGACTGAGGGAGTTGATGGTAATTTTCCTGAAAAATATATATAGGGTAACTATCTGATCTAGTATCACTTAGCTAAGCTGTTGCTTTGTTTATCCTGTGAAGGTATATTTGGGTTAGAGGCTTTTTTAATTTTGTCCTGCAAAACCTCCAGATTGTCACTTTTAAAAAATTGTTTCTTTCATGGCCTCCATTCTCATTCCACTTTTCTCTTACTCACAGATGTTAAAATACCATACAAAAGGCAACTGTGCTTTGAATGTTTCCATGAATGCATCAGAATTCTTTTCATTTTTGCCTTTGTATGGCCCTCTGTATGAAGAATTTTGATGCAGACATATATAATACCACAGCAAGATTGTTGCTCTTTTGTGATATACCTGCTGAGTTATGAATGTCTATGTGTGTATTGGTAATAGGAGGGAGGGAAAGAGAGTTTCAAATAGGGTAGGGCCAAAAACTGAACCAATGCCATCTGGGATGTTCTGGTCCCAGAACACTATTTAGAAGGACAGGATTTACTCACTCTAGTAGAACAACAAAATATGAAAACGAACAGAAGAGAAGAAGCCCTCTCGTTCTTTGTAATGGCTGAGACCGAAACAGGAATGGGATTTTAAGATGTCAACATGATGCTGAATTATATATCAAAAATTATATAACAACCTTCTGCCAAAGAAGTATTTACCACCTCTTAAGCCTCTTCCTTCTCCCCAGTTTTGGCTGACTGGGGTCAGGACTAAGGTAATAATACCTATTAGAATCCAAGCAGATTCATCTTAATTAGTCCAAAATTCATTTGCAGCTAATAACCTCAGTCAGACTGGGCTCTGACCATGACAAAGTCTTAATCTTCAGTTCACTCTCTGCTATGAGAAGAAAATTAGGTCCAACAAGCGCACACCTACATACAGTACGTGGATCAAGTCCAATTTCAGTAGGGATATCCCCATAATTGCAATTAGAAGTTCTGAGTAATTCCTCCCTTTGTTTGTTTGTTTATTTAGTTTAGTTTATGTGCTCACCTTCAGGTGACTCTGATGTTGAAGACACTCAGTATTAATCATCTAGGTAAGAGTATAGCTTCCTCCCCAGAGCCCAAATTAAGGGGGACCATTGTCTAAAAATGAAGACCCAGATTGTTGGGGGCAATATGCTGATTCTGTAAAATGCTTAGAGGCCTGTAAAGCACTGTAAAGTGGTATATAAGTCTAAGTGCTATGTATATATTCAGATAGATAGATAAATATATATATATATATATATATATATATATATATATATATATATATATATATAGAAGAGAGAGAGAGAGAGAGAGAGAGAGAGAGAGAGAGAGAGAGAGAGAGAGAGAATGCTACTGCCATTGCTGTTATAAATAGTCTTGGATTTAACAAAAACAGGCAGAGGCCAAACTGTCCAGTGATAAGAAGCCTAGGTATGGGCACTGATTGGGGGAAGGAAAAAAAGAGCCAAATTATGCAAATTAATTGACAATGCAGACTCTGCTCTTTATGTACTGTGTTTCCCCGAAAAGATGACCTACCCTGAAAGTAAGTCCTAGCATGATGTTTCCATGTGCACCCAATATAAGCCCTACCCCCAAAATAAGCCCTACCCCCTAATTAAAACCTCACCCACTCCAGGGTGCATAGGTAAAAAGTAAGCTAGGGTGAAGATAGGGGGGTGGAGCTGCCCAACTACTTATCCTCGGAGCCAGGCCTCGGACACCCCAATACCTGCTTTGACAGCCTATTTCTTCTGTACCTGGCAAGGCTTTCCTGAAGGCCTCTGCAGCCGATAACAGTTCCAGATCAATCCCTAGCTCTGTTATCAGTTGCAGAGGCCTTCAGGAAAGCTTTGCTGGCCGGAGAAGTTCCTGAAAGCTTCTGACAGCAAAAAGGAGTCCAGAGCAACACGTGCAAATGAAGTAAGTCAGTGGACGACATCCTCATGAAAATAAAACCTGGTGCCTTTTTGGGTTGCAAAAAAAATATAAGACAGGGTCTTATTTTTGGGGAAACATGGGTACACGTGTTTGATGTTATAGTGTAGATATATTGTAAAGTGAATAGCTTGCATTGTGATATCATGGTGCATTTTTCCTCATATTGGAGTCATTCTGATTATGTACAGATGCCTTTGAGCCCAGTAAAGATTCTAGATAGAAATGGAGGTTTTATACCAAAGTGCTCAATTTTTTTTCCTCTGGTAACAAGGCAGCCCAGCCCTACTAATCTTACCTCCTTCTGGTGGTCATTGTCAAAATCTGCCTCATATTCTTCCAGATCCTTGACCAGTGGTGGGCTGCTTTGTACCAGCTTGCTCGTACCAGTAGTTATGACCACGGTTGTGCCCACCCACCCACCCAGGTGCTATCCCATGTTATATATGTCACATTTTTGCTCACGCACCCTGCCCTCACAGCCCAGCTGCTTTCCATGCCTCACCTGATCTACTCACCCTGGCTGCCACTCACAAAATTTTCCCCTGGTTTTGCAGTCACGCGCAAGCACAGATGGTGCATATGTGCTTACATTTTCGGCGAACCAGTTGTTAAAGTATGTGCAGCCCAGCTCTGTCCTTGATGCACAACCACAATTTTGGTCATAACATGTGATGGTCATAAAAAGAGGTCATTACATGACCATGCCTAACTTATGACTTTTGTTTGTAGCAGTCATTACACAGACATGATGGTCATTAAGGGAAGAATGGAAGGATGTATATTCCTTGCAGTCATCTGGTCATTAGCATTCTCTGTGAGAATTGTTGAGGCACTTGGATCTTTATCTTTGCCCTTAGATGACTGCAAGGAATATACATCCTTCCATTTTCTCTTTTTTAAATAATGTTTTATTTCAGTTTTCCACATTTTTAAAAACATCTCTTTTTAGTGAACAACATGATTCCAGGTTTTCACATTTCATACAAAAATGACCATAATTGCACATTCATCTTTCATATTCAACTTCATATCTTACCAATACTTTACATATTTTCTATTATTATATTTTTTCAAAATACTTTCCTCCCATTTGAATCACAAATAGCTCTCATATCTTCATAATCATTATGCTTTTGTACTTTTATCTGTCAGATTGCAATTTCATCACATATTCTTATTTCATCATTCCACAAATTCTAGTTTCATTCAAACATTTCAACCCCCCCCCCCCCCACACACAATTACTAATTTGAGTATGCCACCCCTATAGCTTACGTTTCTTTAATTACTCCCCCTTTAAATCCCAATAAACATTTAACTTTTATTACCTATAGAGTTAATAATAAAAGTCTTCTAACAACTACATAACATATATACCTTTTAGGTTAAGGTTAGATTCCGCATAGTACCTCCCTCTTCAATTTCAGAAAAGATTTTTTTTAATAACTTCGATAAAAAAAATCAATCTATTCAATTAATCCTAAACACTGATATTAATCTCATTATAACAATCCTCATAATTCATTTCAATTGTGTTCTATGTATTCATTAAATATATTTAATAAACTTATCATAATTTCCCTTTTTTCACATTTATTCCATTTATCTCTGTGTATAAAAAAGAGCATTCCAATAGCAAAAGAAATATCAGTTCCCATCCTTCTTTTTAATAATCTATGTTCCCCTATTTTCTAAGTATTTATAGCTTCCAATATATTTATCCTACCCCTCATTACCTTGCAGAGTCCCCTTTCTTATTCTTAATTAACCATTGTCTCTATGTCTTTTAAATAAACAATTTCTTTTAATTCTTGTACAATTTCCATATTTCTTTATTTTCTGATCCTGTTTTTTATCACTTCTTTTCCGTTTCATTTTCCCCTTTCTTTTCACATTCCAGTTTTTATCCCCCTCCCTCTTTAAAGTTTCCTTCCACTTTACTTTTCTGCTGATTCTTTTTACTATTTTTGGTTTTGTAAGGGTTCCCCTTTTTAGTTACCTCCTTGAATCTCAAATTTTTAATTCCCACTCTTTTCCCTCCACACTTTAAAATTCGTTGTTGCAGATGTTCATTAAAGGTGGCCTCTTCTTTGATCAATTCCTCTTCTTCTGGCACTCCTTTTGGTTTTCATATTCTAGAATCACCATTTCTAAGAATTGTAAAGCAAAGCCCAACGATGCACCTCTTTCTTGTAGTGTTTCTTTCATATTTCTAAGTTCCATTTTTAATTCCAAAAGAGATTCTGCCATTTTTAACATTTTTGTCCAGTAGTTTAATTCAGTTAATATCTATAAAGTTTATGTCCAACGATCAGCTTTAATTAATTTCTCTTCAGGCTTTTTGGATTCATCAGATACTCCAGTATCAAGTTTAAACCAAAGTCACCAATCAGTCCAAAACTAGTTTCTTCTTACTTCTTTCTTTATTTCAATGTTCAAACTTCTACTATTGTTTTGCAGGGTCTTTCTTTTATTGCCTCAAGATTTCATTTACTTGTATCAAGTCAAATTCTTAAAGAAAACAGGTTCTTTTAAAAAGGATTGTAATTAAGTTCTTTGGCCACTAGATGACACTCTCTGTTATGTCAAAACTTCACCCTTTTCTTTTGCTTTTTTTCTATTTAAGACTTTTTAAGCTTCAAAATTCCAATAGAGCCAAATATCCAGTTAATAGTTTTTGTTTTTTCTTTGACACTTTTAAGTCCAGCTTCAATTATGCCTGTTTAGTGTCAAAAATATATTTATCCCATTTAAACAGTTATCTTCTTCTGGCTTCTTCCTTTCACCGTTCAAAACCACTCTCAGCTATCAAAAATATTCTTTCCTCTCTTTCTAAATCTGCTGCTTTAGTTCTTTTCTTTAAAATTCTTAAGGGTTAATTCCAGGGTACCTTTTATTTAAAGATTACACCCAATTCTCCTGGTTTCTATGCTATTCTCTTCTTCTCCGCTCCAGCACGATCTTTTTTCCTGGTTAGCTCACCTTTTCAGGGTGGCCATTTTGGCCACCGCTACAGCTATCTTCGGAGGGGAGTATTGCCAAGCCAAGGAGAGGAGATGCGGCTCCCCTCAACCCAGCTGGCAGCCTCCCCTTTCTTCACCACCTTCATAGGGTGGCTCCAGCCCCAAATCAGGTTGATCGGGGCCCGCCAACGGGAGAGCACAAACTGAAACCGCGGACGATCACAGATTTTGGTCTGTCAGCGAGGGAATCCAGCTAGAAGTTCCCATCCTTTCATTCTCCACCATTCAGTCAGAACAAAAGATACTTCTCGGGTGAGAAACAAAACATCTTCAAGAAAAAAACCAAGACAATCCAGTTGTCTTTTGAAAAAGCACCTTTGGGAAAACTTTGCAACACTTGTTTAGGATTCTTAATGATAAGAATTTCTCTATCCTCACTACACATTAGTCTGTGTGCAGCTCAACATGCGGCTAAACCTACCTACCGTGTTTCTCAGAAAATAAGGCCGGGCCTTATTTTCTTTTCACCCCCACCCCCCCAAAATGGCTAGACCGTCTTTTCGGGGGTGACTTAATTTCTCCCCCCCGCACCCTCACCTAGAGCGCCCCCTGGAAGCCATGCCTTGCCACCAACCGCTCCCAACGGCTGATCATGGTGGAGTGTGGAGAGCTCCCTACCCCCGCCAAGCGCCTTTGCTGCAGACCCGGGTATGGTGCTGGGTGCAGGCCGGGTCAGCAGGCGGTGGCGGCGGCAGCATGGATGTCAGCCTCGGTGGTGGTGGGGCACTTTGCATCATGCCTGCTGCTGTTTCTTCCTCCGCCGCTGTTGCTTTCCCTTCTGCCCGTGCGCTGCCATGTTTGGAGTGCTGCACATTCCTCCACCAGCAGCATTTCAGCTGCTTCTCGGGTGGGGAAGCCGTAGCTTCCACAGTTCCTGCTGGCACTGGTGCCTCTCTCGCCAGCGCCGTCTCCAACAACAGCAGCAGCCATGAGACAGACCCCGCTGCCGACGAGAACCACCTGCCCTCCCGTAGGGGCATTGCTTTGATTGACGGCAGCTGTGTCGACAAGGTCCTGCAAGTCAGTGGGTCTTTCAGGGTTGAGTGGGTGGAAGAGGTGGCGGGAGGGTGATGCCATCGTTTCTCTCCCCCCCACACCTCGCTTTGCTACCCGCTCCAGAGCTTCGGGTCATGGTCTTGTCCCTTGTATAGTCAGGCGCTGTTTGGATTGGAAGGTTTGCCTCTGCTCGAAGGGCAAAGTGGATAGATGGTTCCCTTTTTAAAACTACCGAGAGGGGTGGAGAGGAAGCTGCATGGCCAGTCTGTATTCTTAGGGAACTGACAGAGGGAATGAGAGTAAAGAAAATTTAAAGAGGTGGGAAAAGGTCCATGGGGGGTTTCGGGCGGCTGGAGCAAGAGGAGAGCACCCAACCATACAAGGGATGAGACCATTACCCGATGCTCTGGGGTGGGAAGCAAAGCAAGGTGTGGGGGAGGGAGAGAAACGATGGCATCATTCTCCTGCTGCTGCTTCCACCCACCCAACCCCGAAAGACTCACCGACTTGCAGGACCTTGTCAACGCAGCTGCCGTCAATCAAAGCAATGCCCCTACGGGAGGGCAGGCAGTTCTTGTCAGCAGAGGTCTGTCTCACCACTGCTGCTATTGTTGGAGATGGCGCTGGCAAGAGAGCCACCAGTGCCGTCGGGAACCATGGAAGCAATGGCTTCCCCGCCCAAGAAGCGGCTGAAACACTGCTGGTGGAGGAATGTGCAGCACTCCACATGCAGCAGTGCATGGGCAGAAGGGAAAGCAACAGCAGCGGAGGAAGCAACAGTGGCGGGCATGATGCAAAGTGCCCCACTGCCACTGAGGCTGACATCCACGACGCCGACGATGCTCGCCCACTGACCCAGCCTGCACCCAGCACCATACCCAGGTCTCCAGCAAAGGCGCTTGGTGGGGGTAGGGAGCTCTCCATGCTCTGCCATGATCAGCCGTTAGGAGCAGTTGGTGGCGAGGCATGGCTGCCCGCAGGGTGCTCCTAACGGCAAGTTCCCCCCACCTCCCCAATTTCTCAGGTTTTAAACTAGGCCTAAATTTGAGGGGAGGGGCTTAATTTCACCTTATGCCTAGAAAACATGCTGGGTCTTCCTATTTGGGGGCGTATTGTTGGGGAAACATGGTATCCTCCAATAAAACAGACCATGTTGGGTAGATCTGGATGCTTTATTGATAGAACAGGATATGGGAAAATAGGAATACATACAATGGGGAAAATAGGAATACATACAATGAGAACTAAATACAAGATAGGCAGTATTGAGTTACTGCTGAACATAACAATTAATAAATACAAGTTATTTAAATTTCACCAGAGATGCTTGTGTGTGGATGTGGGTTTGTCCTTGGATGACCATGTGCCACAAATTAAAACTGATTCTTCTTTTGCTTCTGCCTTCTCCAAATGCTAAAGGAAATGGAGTCTGGTTTCCCAGCGTGTACTTGTTTTGAGACTGCAGGCTGATGGGTAAAGAGGTTGGGTCAGCTTCAAACAATATAGATTGGTATTTGTCCCTCCAGCCACTAGACAGGGTTAGAGAGCAACAACGGTATATAAAAATCGTAAGCTGGGGCATATTTGTCCATCCGGCCACTGAATGGGGCTAGAGAGCAACAATAGTATATAAAGGTTATATGCTGGGGCATAATAACTGTGCTATACCCCTGTGATATTCAGCAGCTTAATAATGAAATTCCATCTATAAATGTGTTAATTTCAAACTGGCTAAGATGTTGGGTCAGGAGTGGGAAGAACCAGATTCTTGATCAATCTTCAAGCCATGGAAACTCAGGGTGATTTTCAGCCAGTTGCTCTGTCTCAGCCCAAGGTGCACAGTTGCTGTTATGGGGACAAACTTGAGGAAGGAGCATTTTGTACACTAGAATAGAATAACAGAGTTGGAAGGGACCTTAGAGGTCTTCTAGTCCAACCCCCTGCTTAGGCAGGAAACCCTACACCACTTCAGACAAATGGTTATCCAATCTCTTCTTAAAAACATCCAGTGCTGGAGCACTACCTTTAGCAAAGGGCAGTATCTAAATACGGAAGTTGCTTTTAAGGTAACAGGTATAACTGTTTAAAGACTACAGGTCATCTTCAACTGACAACCACAATTGAGGCCAAAATTTCTGTTGCTAAGCGAGACAGTTGTTCTGTGAATTTTGCCCTATTTTACAACCTTTCTTGCCATGGTTGTTAAGTGAATCACTGCAAAGTTGTTAAGTTAGTACCAGAATTTGTTGAGTGACCCTGTCTTCCCCATTGATTTTGCTTGTGAGAAGGTCGCAAAATATGATCACACGATTGTGACTGTCATAAATGTGAACTAGTTGCCAAGAATCTGAATTTGGATCACATGACCATGTAGATACTGCAGCGGTCATAAGTGTAAAAAACGGCCCTAAGTCTTTTTTGTCGGTGCCGTTGTAACTTCAAATGGTCACTAAATGAATGGTTATAAGTCAAGGACTACCTGCATTCTGAAGGATGTAATTCCTGACCACAGCTGCTGATTCAATATGATTCAAATATATCCCACTTGCATTTGAATGAAATATGTTTCTTTATTCCAAATGAAATGAATTTTCTGGAAATCTGATTTCCCCCCCCCCCATCCATTTATGCATATAAAGGCAGAGAAAGGAAGACAGTTAGCGACCCAACTCCATTATAATGCTGAGTATCATGTAATATACATTAAATTCACACAGTATAAAATATTAAAAAAAACCAAAACCATTAAGAGAAAACCACCACCATTTGATAAATTAGACAATGTACAAGGAATCTTTGCACAAAATATCTGACTATTTTATTTTATGCTGAAAATAGACAGCACAAAATGTTAAAGCTTACAGCAAATCTGAAATAACTAACATTTTAATTAAAGATAGTTTTATAGCTTTAATTAAATATCTTTTATTTAAATGTTTTTTGCATAATTTCTTATTGTGAACACTTAACCCAGAGTGATTTTCTGCTTTGTATTGCTGTATACAGAGCAAACACATTATTTTTGTTCTAATGAAAATTAGTTAATTTTTTTTAATAAAGTAGTTACATCTTTTTATAAAACTTGTCTCTATTGATATTGTACAAAATTAGGAATTTATCTTGTATGAATCATGCACTTTATTCTGTTTCACTTTTCAAACAGGTTTTGCAAATAAAAAAAATGGACTATAAAATCAGAATAAATGGCATTTTAGCTAACATTGTTTACAATAATATAGCATCTATGTATATGAATTTTTAAATTTTGTGACATGGATATTTTACTAAATGATTTAATATATGTTTGCTATGAAATCAAATCTACATAGAACCTAAATATATTTATTGACAAATATATATATATATATATATATATATATATATATATATATATATATATATATATATATATATATATATATATATATATTCTCAAGTTTCGGGTACTTACATGTATGGCATTCAGCTTTGTTCGGGTATTTTCCCACGTCATTGTAGTTGTGCTTTTAAAGTTGTAGCAACGTTTCGGCAGAATCTCATCTGCCATCATCAGGCTTCTGTATAGTGTTCAGATCACTCTGAGAAGCACAGAGCTGAAGACAGAAGCCTGAAGATGATGAATGAGACTTCATCGAAACGTTGCCTAGATACTTCCAATCTTACGCGGGAAAAAACCCGAATAACCAAAGATCCATATATATATATATATACATATATATATGTATGTATGTATGTATGTATGTATGTATGTATGTGTATGTGTATGTGTATGTGTATGTGTATATGTATATGTATATGTATATGTATATGTATATGTATATGTATATATGCGCTAAGGTAAAATTTATGTCTGCCATTTTTCCTTCATTGAAGACTATTACAAAAATGTTTCACACAGAGAAGGCAGAAACTATATTCATAGGTTTTTTTATTCTAGCATGAACATATTCCTATTTATTATTATTTAATAGCCATTACTACGTATTGACATACAGAACCCTCACCAACAGCAATTGTGATTGGCTATTCTATAGCTAAGTGACATAATCATAAAGTGAAAAAAAAAATCACATGATGGTGCCCAAATTTAAAGGGCAGTCTGGCAGCTTTGGCTGTATTGTTAAATGAAACATCATAGCTCATTAAGCAGGATATCATGTGACAGCCCCTCCCAACCTGTGACTTCTTCCAGCTTCTCTATTGACTTTGCTTGTTGGAAGGTGGCTTTGAAAATTGTAAAAGGTGATCACATGACCCAGGACATTTGAATTTCATAAATAACAAGAACACTTAGACTTATATACTGCTTCACAGTGCTTTTGCATCCCTCTTTAAGTGGTTTACAGAGTCAGCATATTGCCCCCAACAATCTGGGTCCTCATTTTAGTGATCTCAGAAGGCTGGAAGGCTGAATCAACCTTGAGCCTGGTGGGAATCAAACTGTCAAATTGCAGGCAGCTGGCAGTCAGCAAAAGTAGCCTGCAGTACCGCGTTCTAACCACTGTGCCACCATAGCTCATATGCACGTTGGCTGCCAAATACCCGAATTGCAATCACATGACCATAAGAATGCTGCATCCACAACTGATCTGGTCAAAGTCTCCCTGTTCACACCAACAAATGTCTCGTTTAACAACAGAAATGTTGGACTCAATTGTAGTTGTAAGTCAAGGGCTACCTGTATTGGCAGTGGCTCTGAAACATCTATCCTCTTAGCCAGTGGTGGGATTCAAATTTTTTTACTATCGGTTCTATGAATGTGGCTTGATGGGCGTGGCAGGGGAAGGATACTGTAAAAACTCCAGTCAGAGGTGATATTTGCCGGTTCTCTGAACTACTCCTTACTCCTTACTACTCCTACTACTTACATGGCTACATGTCTTATGCTGTGCCCTCCTATAAATCTCTAGTTTTTTTTTACATTCATTATACTCCAATTCTCCATAATTCTTGTTTGTGGAGAATATTACGCCTTAATTGCTATTCAGAATTGTATTCTGATTTCTGCTGGTGTTCTGGACTAGGGAAGAAATACAGAGTTTTATTTTATTCTCAACACATGTTGATAACTTATTTTAGAGACATATGGATATAAGTCAGATGGTATCAGATTAACACCAAATACAATGTTAGGTGTATTTTAAAGTACTGTGTAGGCTCCCTCTCCCTCCCTTCTCTCCTATAAAATTTGGAGCATAATCAGAGTTTAACATCGAAGGGTAACCAATTAATATATAAAATACCTAAATAATCATATTTTAGATAATTATCCCAAAGATGTGCAGGTTAGAGAAGATGGAATGGCCTACGACAGCTCCAGTGCAGAGTTTCTTACCAGTCTCTTTTATATACACTCTGGTTTGGAAAAATTACATTGCATTTCCGCTTATTGTCTAAAAGCTTATGCTGCATCCTTTGACTTCTGATTGCTTCCCTTTGCTTAGTCATGAGATTTCTGAGAAACTGATGTTCTCTTCATATCAACATAGCAGACAGCTGCTTCTTCCCAAGGTTGCGCACATCTTTCTCCAAGTGCCTGTGTGCTTTTCTGAATCATGCACAGCCTTGTTGGAAGACTTCAGAAGGCTCCTGAGCCTCGTGAGAAAGCCATGTGTGATTTGGAGAAGGCTGCACATGGTCTTGTCTGCCTCCCATAAGGCCACAATGGGCTCACCTCATTGGCTGCAGGAGGAAGAAAATAGCAAAAGTGTTTTGGGTCCAGCAGTGCTGGCAGAGTGCAAGGCAACAGGGGCAGCTATGGCTTTGTCCTGTGGTGCGATGGAATAGCTGGCCATGGGGTAAGGAATGAGGCATCCCTTTGCAGGGATTGTCATGCCCCTGTTGCAGACTGATTCCGAGGGAAAGGAGGTACAGCCGACAGGGAGTGGAAATGTGGCTCATGAGGTTGGGGAGGAGGCTGGGGAGGGGCAGAGGCCGGCTGGGCAGTCAGAGGAAGACCCAGGCCCATCCCCTCTCCATCCTAGGGCACACATGGAGGAGAGGATAAGGGAGAGATGTGAATGGCATGGTCTACAGGGGAGGAAAGGGCCTTGATCCTCTTCATGGGCTACAGCTGTGAGAACTGGTTAAAATGACGGACATGCGTATGGGCCAGTACTGGAAACAAAGCATGGAAATATCTCTAGTTTGTTGTTCCTCTCTGAGTTTGACATCCTTCCCAGTGTGTGTTCCAATATCTCTGGACATCTTCAAGCCCTTATCTTGCCTGGTTCTCTTAATTGCTTCAGTGTGGTTTGTGTTGTTTTTACTCTTATAATTTATAGGCATTTTTAGTTTAAACAGCATTTCCTCCTTTTTGTAACTGCTTGTGGGGGAGTTTTTTTTGTCTCCAGTCAAGGATATTTGGAGCTTTGAAGCAAAGTGAAGGAATAAAAGAGGCTTCACCTGTTTTCGTGACTGTGTTTATTTTGTATCCCACCCTGGGTCATCATAGGGATGGTGGTGCTGGCAATGCTGAGTAAGGTAGAAGCCCCAAGGTGACTGAGAATGTTGAAGGCCCAGGCTCTACTTCAGTCCAGCATCATTGCCACTGCTGCTGAGCAGGGCAGCTGAAAGTCCACAGATGGAGGGGGAGGTTGGAGTTGAAACACCCTTGTGGTTTTAAGTGTGGGGTGGGTTGCTAATCACCCAAATTTTGATCACGTGACCATGGAGGTGCTGCAATGGCCATAAATATGAGGACCAGGCATAAGTATCATCTGTTCAGCACTACCATAACTTCCGTCTCTGAAGAAAGGGTCTTTAACCAAGATCTGCCTGCAAATGAATGTCTGAAAGACTGCCTCTGTTCAACGCTCCCTTCACAAGCACACAATTTCAAAGTGCAGTGGCTGGAAGTTTTGTGATGCAGAGAAATCTGAACTGCTGAAGTAAACCATTTCAGAATTGTGAGCGTTTGTGTACACATGCATGTAACAGCCTTAAATTTGACTTTGCTAAAGAGCTAGCTGTCAAGCAATATATTCTGGAAATCTAATATAATTATTACCTTCATTTTCCTTGTCTCTTGGTTTGAATTACACTTTCCTTTAAAATGAAACCCACTTAGGAGAGGCTAAATCGTTTTCTGCTATAATTTTGTTATAACTGCTTTTATAGATCTTCCTGTTGTCTTTTTCTTTTTACCCCTCTTCTGGGGCATTTACTGTAAACTAGCCATGTGTATCATTGCCAATAGATGCAGTGTGCAAATAACATTGTCTCTATTACACACTTTCTATGATTATTTAGAAAATAGATTGTTTATTCTCTCTGCTAATGTGAATATGTGCCAGCCTGCCGAATGCTTAGAACTAGTCTGAATTTTATTTCAAACTGACAATGTTACCATGGAGTCTCACTCAGTGTGCTTAAATCAGGATGCAAGTGATCTCTAGAGAACCACTACATTATAAATAGGGTGAGATAATTTTTCAGCCTGCCTATTTTTCCAAATTCTTGTACCAATTATTACACACAAATGGGCAGGCATTTCAGTTAAAAAAATAATATCCCATATTTGCATTCAGAGGTATGAACTGTCAGTATGTATTTTCATACAACTCACTTAAAACTGACCGTAATGAGTTTCTGGGTTTTGCAAATTAATAGCACAATTCAATACATGTTTATTGGGGAGGGGGTGGGGGGTGGAGGAGATTCAATTGCTCTGACTTATGCTCTGTAGTGCAACCTAAACATTGTTTCTAGGGAGAATAAGCCCTGTTTTGGAGTAGTGGCTTGGCTGAGTTAGGTTCATCATTAAATAATAGTTTGCATAGGTTAATTCTGTTCAATTTATTTCTTTGTGTTTACATGTTGTCCTTCAAGCTTTCCCTAAATGATTTATTTTCTGCCTTCAGCAATAGAATTTCAGTGGTTCTTCCTGACCATGGACTTACTCTGATTTATTTGGGCCAATAAGCTAAAACCATAAACACCAGTTTAGCTTGATGGTAACTGCTTCAACATCAAGCTCTTCAGCATTTTTGCAATTTCTCTTCCTCACCAAGATTTCGCTTTGCAAAATGTCCTTCTCTATCCACATCTTTACCTACGATTAAGTTTTATTCACTCAACTTCACAGCAACCAGATTTTGTTGAGATGGTGGTGGTATAAAAAAACCTATAAGGGCATTCAACCAGAACCATTCATGAAAATATATTAAAGATTAACTGGTGTTCTTATCAAGCTGTTCCAATAACTCGACAGATAAATCTGCATACCGTATCTGCTCTACTCGCTCACTGGTTATATTGTTACCCATGTTTTCACAAAAACAAGTCCGGGCCTTATATTAATTTTTGCTCCAAAAGATGCATTAGAACTTATTTTCTGGTTAGGTCTTATTTTGGGGGAAATATAGTACTAAATGTGTCTGTCTGGCTGATGATCTTAATCTGGCTGATCATTTATTTGGGGGTGGTTATATTACGAGCATCCTGAAAAATCATACTAGGGCTTATTTTTCAGTTAGGTCTTATTTTCAGGGAAACACAGTATTTGAAAAAATAAAAGGGAAGGGGATCTTTGTTGAATGAGGAGACTCAGGTGGATGAATGGTCTCTGAATGAGTGGGAGCCAAGGTGGAATTCAATCAGGCTAAATACAGCTTGAGTCTTACCAAATATGCAAAAAGCTATGTGAGTAAGGAAGTGTTGGGCCAAATGTTTTTAGGAGAGATTAATGTTAATTTGTGTCATCAAATGACTTGTTTTTTAATTGGAGTATATATCCGAGCCAGATTATAAATGTACCAAAAGGCTTGTGTAAAATACAGGTAGTCCTTGACTTATGATCACAATTGAGCCTAAAATTTCTGTTGTTAAGTGAAACATTTGTTAAGTAAGTTTTGCCCCATTTTATTATTTTTCTTGCCTCATTTGTTAAGTGAATCACTGCAGTGAATAAGTTGATTACATGGTTATTAAGTGAATCTGGTTTCCCCATTGACTTTGCATGTCAGAAGGTCACAAAAGGGGACCACATGACCTTGGGGCATAGCAACAGTCATAAATATGAGTCAGTTGCCAAGTGCCTGAATGTTGATCCCTGGCGATGCTACAAAGGTCATAACCAGGGGTGGGTTTCTACCGGTTCTGTCCACCTCTGTAGAACCGGTAGCTCTGAAGAGCAGCAGACATAGAACCGGTTCTATGTCTGCTGATGTTTTTGCCCACCCGCCCACCTGGGCTGTTACCTGACCTTTATTTCCTGATTTTTCAACTTCAGCTGCTGAACGAGGCACAGCTGCAGTTAAAAAAGCAGGAAAAGAGGGCTGTTTCAAAGGCTGCTTCTCTACACGCAGCGTGCTGATGACGATTTACAGGCGTGCCCGTGCAATGTGCAGGGAAGCACATCATAAATCACCGAACCTCGTGAATCACCAAACCGGACAGTTAACCCTGTTGTATCCTACCCCTGGTCATAACGGTGAAAAACGGTCCTAACTCATTTTTTTCTGTTGTAACTTTGAACAGTCACTAAATGAACTGTTGTAAGTTGAGGACTACCTGTATTCTGTTCAATAGGGAAACTTTGTACAATGAGGGCATGCTACAAGCAATAAATAACTTAGATAAAAATCTCCTTAAGCTATTCAGACTATTTCCATCTTCTTTTCTTATATGTCAAATAAAAATATCAGTCATCCACTCTGAAGGGTCAATGTGAAGATAAATGAAGTGAGGTGCAATTGTGTTTTGCTCTCTAAATGTGCTAAGCAAAAGTAATACAATGGTAATGATTATTTTTCACATTGAAAAATAATCAAAAATGATTTGTACGATACCAGATTTCTGCTTTTCTACTTTGTCCAAAAGGAAGCTGCAGGCTGCTAGCATGTCAATCTATTTAATAGGGCTTCTGTGCAATGGATATAAGAGTTATTACTGCTTCATTAATCTGGTTCTAGAAATTGTACGTCCTCAAGCAGTTTATGATATTTTCTCCCTAATTCTGTCATTTTTAATCAGTTCAGAATCTTGTCTGAAGATGTAGCTCTACTATCTCCTTCCATGTGAATCTCATGTCATGGAATAACAGGATGAAGAGTCCATACTCAGATTCTGAATCTAGCTGACAAGTGAGAGAATAAAATTCACAGTGTTGCACTCACAGTCTATTAGTCATGCCTAAGCTTGTCATCTTTCTGGTTTTTATGCATATAAGGAAATAATTCTATGTATTCAATGAGTCCACCAATGTAGGATTGCAGTTTTTGTTCTTTTTTATTTGAAATATGTTCCTATAAAACTCTTCTTTTCACAGTCAGAATTCTGAAATGCATTTGCTCTTCTTAATCGAACCATAATAAAATACATTGACTACTAAAACAAGAATTCTGCTTGATTTTCCCCCCCTTTTTCTTAATAGTGGCTAGCATTCAGAAGCTTCCTGCAGCATCTGTTCTAACAGACATCAATTTCCCCATGAGAGGAAGGAAAGGAATGGTTGACTGGGCCCGAAACTCAGAAGATAGGGTTGTAATTCCCAAAAGTATCTTCACCCCTATGTCAACAGGTAAAAACTCAGCAGTATTTTAATGTTCTATTTCATGAAAGCTTCGTGAAGAAAGTTAACTTGCTAACTCATGCATTTATGGGCTTGTTTCATCAGTATTTTGGATCAGCTGTTTGAAGATTGGCATTGCAGTCAGATTTTAGACTCGTTCCTTCTATACAAATGTATAGTGCAAAAAGTGGTTATTGATTCTTAAGGATTAGCATTTACAACTAAACTTGTACTGTTATAACATGGCAGTTCTCCATAAAGCAAGAAAAATATATAGCAGAAAGAATGTCAAGCTTATTCTTCATATAATTCAAAGTTCTTGAGTCTGTGAAACATGAAAGCTAATTCCTGGAATTCTCTTTTGGACATCTCATTAATTCATAGCTGGTGGTGCGTCCCTATTATAATGCACCTTAAACCTGTTTCAATTTCTATTGGAATCCAATTGAAGTTGCAATAATATGGCAACAGCAAAGAATCAGTAGGAAAATCAAGGGGAAAGAGTCACTATCAGAGTGGGTGGTCATAATAAATTTTAAATAATCATAATAATGGAGACCAGCTAAAAACCATTTGCCTACTTCAGAGTTCACCCAAATGCCTATTGTACTCTTTCTGTCCTTGTACACATTATAGGAATAGCCATTTCAGTTCCTTATGTGAAAAGGGGACTTACATAGTACACATTTATCTGGTTCTTCCTCTTCCCTGCTTCTGTATCTGTGTGTGAATGATCATGTTCATTATCTATAACTCTCATCTATGGGAAAGGAAGTGATGAGCTTCTCACTACCATGTTAGTATCCTGTTAAAAAAACAAGCAAAGATAAGTACTCAGTTGTGCTTGAATGTGGAGTGGAGAAGGAAGAGAATTATGAAGAATTATGAGATAATTCCATTTCTGTATTGGAATGTCTTATGCTTACCTTTGTTGCACAAGATTAATTGATGTGCTTTCTACAAAAAAGGCTTATATAAGACATTATTAGCTAAAATTGACCATAGTTCACTATGAGTTTGTTGTGGCAAATTGGTTTATTTAACTTTTGGGATTGGTGGGTTTATTTAAAGACCAGTGACCATTCCACTGACTTTCCTAAGGCCAAAGAAATATTTGGATTATTAGATTAAGCTATTAATTAAGAGTATAATACAAAATATTCATTTAGCAGCAAATGATGAATTTCACAAATAACAAGGTTTCAGAATGCTCCTAACCATGTGAGATGTTCAAGTCTGGAGACGTTTTTCATCCCTAAATGTAAAGTCTTATTACATTATTATAAAACAATTCACTAGAATATATTATAATTGCAATCTTGGTTTTCTTTAAACAAAGTTTTCTATAATGATGAAATACTGTTGTATATCTCTCTGTTATGACAAAGATGGAGATGCTTGGAAAGGTATCAAATTTCATTTACATATTGTCTTCTTTCTTCCTTTGATTTTAGAACTAGATGAATCTACCGTGTTTGTACTCGGAGCAGTATTGTACAAAAATTTAGAGCTTATTTTGCCTACCTTAAGGTAAGTGATGATGACTCTAAGAGACAATTCAAATGGAGTATCTCTTTAAGATGTGTCCTGTAGAAAGCAGGCAGGAATGAAATATAAGACTTCCTTTTTTATTTTTGTCTAAAGAAGGGACAATTAACCTGGTTTGGGTTCTGCATCAAGTGTGTCGTTTGCTTTTCTTGATTTTCCCATTAACCTTCAATAGCAGAACTGAAGAAAAAATCCTCAAGTTTTGTTTAGCAACATCATTCCTAGGTCTGGCAGCAGGATGGGCTGAAGAAACATAGAGAGGCAACAGCATCTGAATATCTAGAACAGAATCAGGCAACTTGATATTTTTTGTGTATCTTTAATTTCTGCAATCCCTTATCATTAGCCAGATGAGTAAGGATTTTTGGTGTTTGATGCCCAAATCACTTGGATCACACACAAGATTGCCTGCTGATCTATCTGGAGGAGTTAGCCAGAGATAAGGCAGCAATGGGGGAAGGCAGAAGCTTGTAATAGGAAGAGGATATATTCCTCATAGGTGAACCAGATGACTTTCTTTAGCTCAATACCAGTAATGGGGAAGGAGACAGAGGTGATCAGGGCTTCCTCTAATGAAAAGAGGAATGGTTAAGAATTAGGAGGAAAGAGAGAATGTGTCTCTATGTGTATGTAGGACAGAGAGAGAAAGGGAGAGCTGTAGAACAGTTCACTGTTTCAATCAGTCAGCTGAAATGAAAGCATAAGTGTTAAGGCATAGTGTCTTAAGTGTAGATGGGTGTAGGTATTTATAAATGCAAACATGCTTTCATCTGTGTAATGTAAGCCCTTCAATAATGACTAGATAATAACCTAAAGACAAAAATAAAAAGACAGACGATACCATTGTTAGGTAAGATATAGATATATCTCAACTCCACACATTTATTTAATACAAAAGTTACTGGATGTCCTAACCGTATGGGGGACGGGGGAAATCTACTCTCAGTGAGTAATAGCAGTGTCCCTTCCTTGCTGCATTATGTAATTAGGCACAATAAGTTATGTCAAGATTTAGGAACAGCTGAGTGAAAAGTTCATCTTCTCACCTTGATGGAAAAAAACTGCAACCTTTGGCTATTAGACATTTATCAAAAATAATGTTCCATAGAAATCAAAAGGAGATTTGTTCAGAGACTGACAGGGCAGTTTTTGCTCAGTCTGTATTACAGTGGTTCAGCTGTCAAGCACAAACATAAAGAAACCAGAGAAGACTGAAAAACAAGTCAATATCCAGGAAGCCCTCTATACACAGCAAGAAGTAAGAGAGGGTACTTAATTGCAGCTTTGTATCTTTTCTTTCTCCTCCCTCTGGTGAAGTCCAGACATCAACAGCTTTGTATGGGACAAGATACTACATAAGCAGAAGGAGAAAAACACTAGTGGGGAAAATTGGTAGACAGTAGAAGAATGTTTCACTCTTCCCCAGCTGTCAAAAGCCTCTTACGACCACGAAACAATATGTTTTGCACTCAGTCAGGCTTTGAGGAATTAAAAAAAGAGAGATTTTGGACAGTGAAAAGAGATTAAAGATCTTTATTTGCCCACAAATTATCCCATGGATTTTATCTTTCTAGTGCTGCATTACTAACAAGTACTTAATAGAGAACTTTGCTTATGAAGGGAATAGCTAATTCTACCAACAGCATAACTATTTTAGCTCTTAGGGTATAGTGTGGTGATTTAATAGCCTTGCTGAAGCCAAATGGGTCTTCTGAATGGAAGCTTATCTTAAACCCTTCATATGTCCTACTAAGTTCCATCAACAAGATGCATAAAAGAAAATGTTAAAAAAAATGTTTAAAACGTAAAGTTTACTCTATGATTCCAAAAGCATTTGAACATTTTCTATAAATCAAAGTATTTTCTCAGATTCACTCTTTAGAATTTACAAGCCAAAGTTGGTTTGATGCATGCTTTGCCTTCCAAATAAGTGCTTGTTAAATGTTCATTTAATGGTAATTAGATATCAGGTACATAACAAGATTTTAGTTAGTTATAGCCATTAAATTTTCAGAACCATATACCAAATAAATTTTGTCAAAAGATAATCTCTTTTCATCTATCAAAATCTATTTGGTTTTGAAAAATTAACTTTTTTAATATGTTAGTTTTGATAAAGATAATGCAGTTCTTCATCCCACTGTGTTTATAGCTTGATTTTTTTATGCAGAGAAAGTCAGATGTTCATAACACTTATTCTCAGTTTGTAGGATTTTCAGTATAATTGTCTGATTAATAACATATTTTGAGAAGCCAATGGTAGCTTGATCAAACTGTAACACTAGGACAACAGTTTCCCTGTGGAAAACCTTTTGTACACATACAATTGTTGGCAGCATAGGATCAGGTACCATCTCTCTTCAGTACATGTGCATTTAATACAGTGATTTTAGTGCCACAAAGAAAGATGAGGTTTCCTCATTAAACAGGGAAAGTTATTATACTATGGTAATGTAGAAATTAGATGCTTAAAGAAAGATTTTCTTCTGTTGCTTTCCTGTGCATGTTAAGAACTTTGGCTGGTATTGTTTTTGCAAATACCAGCCATCTCTAAAGTGAAGCTGGTTACAACAATGAAAAAAAGGTTTTGTTTTAGGAGTTGCAACCCAGCTATATAATCAGATTTGTCTGATTGTCATCTTGTGGTGTCCTTGGTGCTCTCTGAGCTTGATTGTTTTACTGCAGATGATGTTACCTACTTTGATAATGAAACAAGAAAATACCCAGCCTCAAAGAGCACCAAGGACCCCACAGTTCAACCCTGAGCTACAAATATGCTCTTCTATTTGTTTGTCATCTTTGTTTGTCAAATTGGCATCATACAAAAACATTCTTATCTGGATGTCTTTGTAGGTTTTTTTTATAAATATCTTCATCTTCTGATCATACGTTTTGATCTGTCTAAATTCATATTCCCAACAATGTTTATTTTTAAAAAAAATTGTGGTTTTTTTAATAAGCACTTGATAAATATATTGTATTTTTTAAAGAAAAAAATTAAACTCACACAGTATATGTCTTAACGTATTCCTTACCTAAATGTAACCTATGCCCTTCATTTCCCTTAAGAAAAAGACACATTGACTTTAATTATTTTCCTGCATAAATAATCTCAATATTGTTCCTTCTTAAGAAGTGTCTTGTTTGGGCAGCAAAGAGACCTTCATCACACCTCTGTGTGATTTTGTCAATAAGACTAATTTATCAGTGTGGCATAGCATAAATGTTGTTGCCAACACATTAATGCTCTCCTAGATTTTCTTTTCACAGTCACTCTAGATTTATTTCCTGTTTGATACCCTTTCATGCCAGATGTGTTTTGAGACATTTCACAAACCCACAAACAATAAGCGGAGGCTCATTAAACAAAATCTCTTCCAGAAAAAAAAAACACATTTTGTTTAAAAGCAGACAATACTAATTTTTGTATATTAAAGTTATATCTGTATGGATATTAAATCAAAAGAGGAAGTAATTATTCAATTATAAGACTTGATATAATGCATAAATGCACAATTTGTTCATTTACTGAATTGGAACAAATGTGATAGAAACTTTAAAGCATAATTGGACAATTTTACATCGTGCATGATATACAATAAAAAAATCTGTATGGATAGGATTTCAGTATGCTATTGGGGATTTATCTTGTGCCTTTGAGGCACTTTGTAAGACAATTTCCACACAGTAGAAAAAGATACAGGTTTAGTACTTCATAAAAATAAAAAAAAACCAGCAGATGGCAGCACCTAGCCGACCTTAGGTCATCTCAAAATAACTAAGCAAGATTGGACCTTGATTAATACTTAGAAGACTACAGAAACACTTCAGTAGGTGAATTTCATTTCACAGCATGGTTTTCAGATGCTGTTAAATTTAGGAATGGAAACACAATCATTCCATGAGGCAAAATGCTCATTCTTAATTATCTAAGCTCCACATTTAAGTTGAAATATATATATTTAAAAGTTCACCTTGCTTTTTCTCATGAAAACACTGCATTAACTGACAATTGGTAGCTTTCTGGAACATGAGCTGCTTTTTCCAACTGAAAAGAAATTGCCCATTTCAGCTGTACAATGACAGCTATTAAATAGAACAATACTTCTAAAGATTGCAGTGTGACATGGACATTATCCATTGGCTTTATCATAATGTAGTTCAATTTCATAAGGTACACATTGATATTTATTGAATAGCCTACACAGGGAAGAAGACATCATTCCTGCAGTTAGGAATTTGGCAGAGGAGGTGAGGTATTCATAAAAGGCATTCTGAATTTTTTTTACTCCAGTCCTCATGCCCAGTACATCATTTTAAATCCATATTGGAATCGTATGCTTTGATTCTGGTTTGAGAAATGTATTTATTTAATCAATTTATATGGCTTCCCTTGCAAAGGTGATTCATGGTCCTAGAATAAAAAGAAAACAGTGGCATAAAAATGCCAACGATGGTAACTAAGAAATGAATACAACAGGACAATAGAGAGAAATCTCTCAATATATGATCCATTTAAGAATATCAAAGAATGGATACTTAAATATTGCTTCCTTTATACTGAAGTCTCATTATTATGGTGCCCTTTTAGTAATGCCTGCCTCTAAGCATCCAAGCAAAGTAATATAATGGCCAAAGGGCAAACTAACTCAGATGAACTAGCTCATCAAAACTATTCACCTTTAAAACTCCTTTAAAAGTGAAAGGCTTGGCAACTGACACCTAGGTCCAAAGCCAAAATCTCATATGTCTCCTAGTGAGTCTGATGACCATTAGATCAAGTCCTGACCTTACACAAGGGTCTTCAAACTGGGCAAGTTTAAGACTTGTGGACTTCAACTCCCAGAATTCCTGAGCTAACATGACTGGAGGAGGAATTCTGGGAGTTGAAGTTCACAAGTCTTAAAGTTGTCAAGTTTGAAGACCCCTGGCCTTACAACTTAGGAATCTTAAAGGGCAATACTGAGATCACAAGTGTGATGTGAATTCACTGCTATTTTGTTTTTAATACTGAAGTAGCTCATAAATTTAAGTGTCTCATATTATTGATGAGAAAAACAGAGTTAGTTTTGAAGAAATTCTCATTGCTGTCATTCTTATGAATGTTTTTCAATAGGATCTTCAGCAAAATGACCATATCAGAGCTTTACAAAAAATGTGCTTTATCTAGAACAAATGTCAGGTTTACCAGAAGATTAATGAGTTTATAGGCCTGTGCATATTTATTATGAATCTATTTTTAATCAATAAATTGTACTTAGTAAAAGGCACTTGGATCAGCAGGAAGAGTGTCTTTATTCCTGAATATATTTGACATCATTTTTATAAATTCTGTGGAGGGAAATTGATTTAAATTCCCTTCTAGCTAGCCATGTTTAAAAAAATCAGTTTCTCTTTGCTTAATTACGTCAAGCTGTAGTTTTAGTTATTGTTGTGTTTTTAATTGTTCTTTTTCCAGAAATTATACAGTTATTAACTCCAAAATCATTGTGGTCACCATACGGCCTGAGCCCAGAACATCAGATTCCTTTCTAGAGATAGAATTAGCTCACTTGGCAAATGTAAGTATTTCTGCTTATTTTTCAATTGGCTGAAGATTTTAAACAAAGAACATAAAGAATTATTTTAACCCCAATCAATTTTAGCTCACGTGTCTTTTTTTTCCCCCCACTGGTTTTGTAGTTTGTGGCTACTTTTATATAATTAGAAGCAACATGTATGCAGTATGAACACTAAAATGACAAATTCATCTTATTTTAGATGCAAAAGCATGGCAATTTCCATAGCACTGAATGCCTAAGTGGTTCCCATGCATTGTTTGTAAACTCTAGGAAATGCTGTTTATAAATTGTTTAAATGCTGTTTATAAACTCTAGGAAATCTCCAATATGATGTATTTATTTAATTTTCATTTCATTTATTAAAATCTTTAAACTATCCAATGCCAGAAGCTCTGTGGTATAGAGTTAAATATACTAAAGTCCTCAACTTACAATAGTTTATTAAGTGACTGTTCAAAATTACAATGGCACTGAAAAAAGTAACTTATGACCATTTTTCACACTTACAACCCCCTGGTTCCATGATCAGAATTCGAACAATTGGCAACTGACTCATTTTTATGACGGTTGCAGTGTCCCATGTGATCATCACCTTTTGAGACCTTCTGACAAGCAAAGTCAATGGGAATCAGATTCACTTAACAATCATGTTACTAACTTATCAACAGCGATTCACTTAACAATTGTGGAAAGAAAGATCATAAAATGGGGCAAGACTCACTTAACAAATGTTTCACTTAGCAACATTTGGGCTCAATTGTGGTTGTAAGTTGAGGACTACCTGTCCTTCAACAAAAGCCAGCAGATTTTTAGACTGGATTTGGCACTTTTTATCTACTTCTCAAGTGCTTCCCAAAGACCTGGGATAGGCAGATGTTGTTATTTGATAGCGTAAAAGTTTTTGTCACAGGATGTAAGCTGTTCCAAATAAAGCTGCCATTTGCAATTGACTGATGGTGATTTTATCAATGCTATTCAAGTAGGGCTCCAGATGTTTGGTAATTGCACCCATGGCACCTATTAGTATTGATATTTTCTTTTTTTTTCTTTTTTTTGCCACAGTCATTCTGCTCATATTTTCATGTCTTTGTATGATGTAATTTTCTCCAGTTCTTTCTCTTCTGCTGCCTCCAGGCACTACTGCCACATCCACTATCCAGACATTTCGTCTTTCTTATTGACAATTGTTAAGCCTGGGATGTTATATGGCATGTGCTTTAGGTTTTTTTAGGGTTGATTAATTGGAATGGGCGAAATTTCAATACATGGCCAACTGCCCCACTGAAATAAATGGTTCATAAAATTAACTTTCCATTGGGTCATATCCTAAAATATGAATAGATCAATATAATGAGTGAAAAAATGTAGATCTTGCCTTGGAAAGGGAATGGTGAAAGGGAAAAGACTATTCAGTTCTGAGAAAAGTGGATGTCATGAGAAAGAAACTCAACAATAAGCTTATCTTAATTATGTCAGAAATTCTGACAGGCGTTCAAGATTCTGTTATTCTCTCTCACAACACCAAAGAAAATTTCCAGAATTTCTGCTGCTTTTTTGTCTCCTGAGATTGCATGATGCATAACTTGAAGGGCCAAAAGCGTCAAAACAGTAAGCAGGAGTGGAGGTTATAATTACAGATTATCTTCGACTTACAACCATTTTTAGTGACCTTTCAAAGTTATAACAGCACTGAAAAAAAGTGACTTATAGCAATAGCACTTAGACTTACATACTGCTACATGGTGCTTTACACCATTTCCTGGGTGGTTTACAGAATCAGCATATTGCCCCAAACAATCTGGGTCCTCATTTTACTGACCTTGTGAGGATGCAAGACTGAATCAACCTTGAGCCAGTCAGGATCGAACTCCAGGATATAGGCAGAGTTTGCTTGCAATACTGCATTCTGACCATGGCGCCACCACAGCACCTAATGATTTATGACTGTTTTTCACAACTTATGGTCATTGCAGCATCCCCACGGTCACATGATCAAAAGTCAGATGCTTGGCAACTGATTCATATTTATGACAGCAGCAGTATCCCGTGACCACCTGTTGCAACCTCCTGACAAACAAAGTCGATGGGGAAGCCAGATTTATTTAACAACTGTTAAGTAAATTTAACAACCACAGTTATTTACTGTGGAGGGGGGGGGAAAGGTTGTAAAATTGGGCAAAACTTCCTTTAACAACTGTCTCACTTAGCAACAAAAATATTGGACTCAATTGTGATCATAAGCCAAGGACTACTGTGATGACCCAGGGTGAGATACAAAAGTAACAAAGTCACAAAAACAGGTGAAGTCCCTTTAATTTCTTCAACTTGGCTTTAAAGGTCCAATTATCATTGACTGGAGAAAAAACTCCCCCACAAACAGTTACAAAAAGGAAGAACTTCCGTTAAAACTCAGAATAATATAAATTATAAATAGGAAAAAAAAACAAAAACAGAAACCACCCTCAAGCAATTAATGAGAGAAGGCAGGATAAGGGCTTGAAGACGTCCACAGATATCAAAATGCACACACTGGGAAGGATGCCAGAACTCAGATAAAAACTGACAGACTAGAAATATTTTCACACTTTGCTTCCAGCACTGGCCCATGCACAGTTTGTCCTTTTAAATAGTCCTCACAGTTGCAGCCCAAGAAGGGGATCAAGGCCCTTTCCTCCCCTGTAGACCACACCATTCATATTTCCCCCTTATCCATTCCTCCCTGTGTGCCCTAGGATGAAGAGGGCATGGGCCAGGGTCTTCCTCTGAATGCCCAGCCTCCCTGTGCCCTTCCCCAGTTTCCTCCACAACCTCCAGAGCCACACTCCCACTCCCTGTTAGCTGCTCCTCCTCTCCCTTGGAGTCAGATTCTAACAGAGGCATGACAACTACATGTATTCTAGTCCTCAAACTGGAATACAACAATAAGCAATTCAAATATTGTCACTAAATTAATATATATCATTACTGGGACCAATAACAATTTGTAGAACAATGGCACAGTATCATCAAGGCCAGAAGAAAGTTAGATGAACTTGACCATGACCTCTTAACAGGGCTTTTTTCCATTTTTCCCCCTTTTATTGCATTTTTCAGAAATTTAGTGACAAAGAGTATGGCTTTTTGTCGCACCTTGAAAATGTTTGTCAGTTTCATTCTGGCAGCACAAGATGAAAGGTATTAATTGACTCTTGACTTCGTCCACTTTTCTGCAGTATAATAACTATCGTATTAGCTGAAGGACTGGAAGTGCTGACAAGACAGAAAGGCAGTAACAGTCTTATCAATAATATTTTAGAGGAACTGTTGTTTTCTTTTGTCTGGTTTTAGATCTGGTAACCTGAGATTTGAAATATGAAAGGGAAGAGAGTTTATTTCAGCAAAGAACTCCAGAAGCGCCCCAAAGATCCATCAATATAAAAGGGAAAATGCATTGAGGATAGTGCTAACATTCCATTAAAAATAGACTGCGTAGTTGTTTGGATTTAGATTTTACATGTTTATGTAAATTAGCAGTGCTACTTTCAATATATATATTGAAAGTAGCACTGCCAATTAATCAGTATCTTTTTTTTTTCAGTGTGCTAATTTCATGGTTTCTTTTTTATTTTTCGCTACAATAATTCACCTAAATTTAAGACAAGATAGTAATTGTTGTAATTAAAATGGCTTTATCTTTGAACCCTGTAGTTAATTTTAATCAGGTGAAGACAATTTTGTTTCAGCTGCAGACCTTGAATGTTGTACATTAATGGCTCACAAAGTACAGAAGTTAATGTTACCAGTTTAATCATTTAATTAATTAATTAATTCTCCAACCAAGGAGTAAAATCCTGAACTTTTATTCAAATGTTCTTTTCTCATATTGTGCTAATAACTATGCTCCATCATATGCAATTTCTGTTCTATGTGGTTTAATGTGATAGTTGTGACCAGATGAATATCAGGGGCTTAAGATATTTTAAAAGTCATTGTTTTAGTGAAAATCCTGTTTAAGTGAAGAAGCAAAGACCTGAGGCAAGGGGTATCTGTGTGCAAGGTCTTGTGTCCTAGTATGAATGTCAAACCAGTGGGCTTTCTTTGAAGAACACCTACCTTTCAGGATGGCTCAACTATTTTGATGCACCTATTCCTCCAAAAAGAAGAAATCAAAGTGAATAATATTACTGTTTTAGAAAATTTTGTAGATCCTGGTGATTGATTTTTGCACTTATTACTAGGATGCCAATGACAATTTCTCACCAAAACTGGACTTGAAATCAGAATTAAAAGGGTATAAATACTCATGCTGCAATATAATTTCATATTTCTAGCAAGAGCTCACAATACACTGCTTCAAACTATCAGCCAGATTTTATTTAAGTTATGTATATATATATATATATATATATATATATATATATATATATATATATATATATATATATATATATATATATATATATATATATGGTATTCAGTTTGTTACATGTATTTTCCCACGTCATTATAGTTCTGTTTTTAAAGTTGTAAATATTTTGGCAGAATTCATCTGCCATCATCAGGCTTCTGTATTGTGTTCATCTGAGACTCACAGATGAACACAATACAGAAGCCTGATGATGGCAGATGAGATTCTGCCAATGTTGCACTGGCACTAGCAAAGACAACTATAATGATGTGGGAAAATACCAAATAAGCTGAATACCATACATGAATCTACCCACGAAAACTTCACACACACACACACACACACACACACACACACACACAAATATATATATATATATATATATATATATATATATATATATATATATATATATATATATATATATATATATATATATATATATTCTGAGGTTCTCTTAGTATTTGTATGTGGATCTTTGGTTATTCGGGTTTTTCCGCGTAAGATTCAAGTATCTGGCAGCGTTTGGCGAGGTCCCACTCGCCATCTTCAGGCTGGTGCTTTCGGCTTAGTGCCAGTGCAAGCAGTGTGTGACCGGAGCTGCCATCTGTCAGCTCCGGTCACACACTGCTTGCACTGGCACTAAGCCAAAGCACCAGCCTGAAGATGGCGAGTGGGACCTCGCCAAACGCTGCTCAGATACTTTGAATCTTACACGGGAGAAAACCGAATAACAAGATCCACATATATATATATATATATATATATATATATATATATATATATATATATATATATATATATATATATATATATATATATATATATATTTGTTTTCTTAAGTTTTCGCGGGTACTTACATGTATGGCATTCAGCTTTGTTCAGGTATTTTCCCACCTCATTGTAGTTGTGCTTTTAAAGTTGTAGCAACGTTTTGGCAGAATCTCATCTCAGATGAAATTCTGCCGAAACGTTGCTACAACCCCTGTAACACCACAGTTCCTTGAGCTTCATTGGTTACCAGTCTACTTCTGGATAAAATTCAAGGTGTTGATAATCATCTTTAAAACTCTTCATGGGATTGGTCCAGATTACTTGAGGGACCTTCTCAACCCACTGGGATTGGCCAATACCACTCAAGCCAGCAGAGGAGGCATGCTGCGGGTCTCTTAGCCCGATTATTCCAGTTGGGGGGGTTCATGAGGAGGGCCTTATTTGCTGTTGCTCCTGCCCCCTGGAACATCTTGCCCCCTGGCCCCAACCCTCCTATGTTTTTGTAAAGGCCTAAAGACATGGCTCTGGGAAACACAATGGAGCTGGTTGATTGATTAATAACAGATCCCATGTCCCTTTGGTTTTAAAGTTGGTTTGTTTTATAAATATACCATTTACCTCTCTAAAAAAGGTGCTTCTCATTTCTGTTTAATAACATACTAATTTTTACTGTCATACTTTTAAAAAAGTAACACAGGGATAATCTTACTTAATCCCATAATATACTAACAGGAATTCTCAAAGAGATGCTTGATAATACTTCTACAAGTATCTTATAAAATAGGCGATATTATTATCTTTCTAGAGCCAGTTTGGTATAGTGGTTAAGGCATCAGGTTAGAAATAGGGAGAGTGTGATTTCTAGTCCCCCCTTAGGCACAAAGCCAGCTGGGTGAACATGAGTCAATCACTTTCTCTCAGCCCTAGGAAGCAAACAATGGGAAACTACTTCTGAAAAACTTTGCTTTTCTGCAAAGTTTCTGTAGGGACTTGTCCAGTTAGTCTCCAAGAACCGGCCATGATTCTTTCTAGTGTAAATGGACTATATATCTAAATAGCTTGCGTTAATGCCACCTTAAATAAGATTCAAAGTAGCAACATTCTGGCATGCTACTGAAACAGACATTGAAATATCTTAAGAATTTCTTCTTAAATACATGATAGCATCATCAAATATGATCATGCCAATAATCTGCTGCATATTGACACATACACCCAATTTCACTCTGATCACAATATACACAATTTCAGATATTGTGTGAGTTAATGGATGGCATATACACCCATTTGTACATATAATTAGGAAAATTATTTTAATTATATACATCCTTTAAAATGGACAATATGTAATTGGATCTTCCTGGATCCAACACAGCAAGGAAATGATTTCTTTTTCCAGTTTGGTTTTTTAAAGAACAATCTTATCTCAATAGTGCAGGCTATTATTTAAAGTTTTCAGTGTGAAACTAGGAAAAAGTATACTATGCTGTCAGATTTGGTTAGACACATTTCTAGCTTAGACCCCTAATTGTCTTGCTCTCTGTTTATCTATTGTCAGAATGACCTGCTTGTGGGTTCATGTCTTGTTTTCATATAAACTAATGAAAAACTTGTTAAAAATGTTAGTCTGATTGGCTTTTGTGCGTATGCTGTTTTGTCATAGTGGCCTTTCCAGTGCAAGCATAGGAAAAAAAAGTCTCGACAACTTGAGTATATTGGGTATAAAAAGTGGCAAAGTGTTTTCATGTTTGTTTTCAGCATTCTAGATCAGACTGACCTGGACTGCAGTCATAAATGGAGCACTCTATAAAGTTGTTTATACATAGCTTCCGGAGAGTGTTTTTTTTTTTTTTTTTTAGCTGATTTCTTCATAGTGGCAAAGTAAGCTGCTTCAATCTATCTGGAAGAAGGCCATCCTAACCCTAATCCTAACCCTAACCCTAACCCAACATTTAAAGGAGGAAGTGGAAGTTGATTTTTCACTGAGTATTATATGTTTGTAGTACAACATATGAAGCAATAAAGTCAATAGAACAAAAGAAAGCAGTCTTCAAATGGCAATGCAGTTGAAATATGACAACTGGTCAGAAGATTATTTGTAAATTATGAAGCAATGTGCAGAAGATAAATTAGGATAGCCTCATAGATCTCATGATGAATGGCAGTGGTTCAGCAAAGATTTATGATCCTAACTTCAGACAAAGTAAAACAAAACTATATTATATGTGAACATGTGCAAAGTAAACTTTTGGAATGAAGAGAAGCTTGGAATAATTGTGAATGGATTCACAGAACTAGGAATCTAATCCAGTTTTTATGCTCATTTAAATCACAGAGTTCAGAATTTTTTTATATAAAATGCATGACATTATGTATGTTTGTATGTTTGTATATGTTCATATGTATGTATGTATGATACATCTCTGAGTAAAGAATACATTTTAATGGATATTCTCCCACTTTTTCAGGGCACATTGAATCCCTATTGCACATTATGGGATGACTCCAGAATGTAAGTAACAAATGTTTATTGCTCTTATTTGGGATTTATATTTCCAAATTACATCAATATCTAGGTAGAGATTAAAAGACATGATTATCATATGCAGAAATGTGTGCTGAACATGAACTTAAGTACTGTATATAATTATGCTGATATAGTGCTGTGCTAATTTCAAGACCGTGTTTTTACATTATATATTGGCACTGGAAAACCAGATGTTTAACCAATCCACCCACTTTCATTCTGGCATTGATTAGTTAATAGCTTATTATAGTCAAGGGTCTCTGACATGGAAATCGTTACAGAAACATGATTCCAATATGACTCCTAGGATTAAATGCTTGTATGTGCTATTATAGCAAGAGATCACGCTAGGCAACATATTCTGAGTACATTGTCAAATTATTGGGCAACAAAGGATATGTGTGTGTGTGTGTGTGTATACAAAGTGTGTGTATATGTTTGTGTATTATTTATTGTGTTTGGTGAAATGGAGCCAGTTAATTATTTCAAAGCTATTATTCTAGCAAAGATAGTTGTGTCACTGTTCAAAAAAAACCCTCGATGAAATTTATATTGATAAGAAATTGTCCTGATACGATAAAGGAAATGTATGTGTATTTCTACCATGCATGATTAAATATAGTCAATTGTACAAGGTTTTCCTCATGAGGTCTATTTGGCTATATTTCTAAGTACATTTATTATAGAGTAATTCAAGTGAACATAGTAGGCTATACTTTTGACTGAGCATAGTTTGCATTGTTATGCATACTGTTTTGAAAATATTCTCCATTAAAGCAATTGTTTTCAGTCAGGCACATGCAAGTTTGTACTATAAGAAGATTAACATTGGGGGATACATTTTAAATAACTGAGCAAAGATTATATGATTGTGTCCCTTGAATTATAGGTACCCTTAGTCTTCCTATTGCTTTGTTGAACCATTTTTATCTATCTATCTATCTATCTATCTATCTATCTATCTATCTATCTATCTATCTATCTATCTATCTATCGTCTATCATCTACCTATTTACTTATCTACTTATCTACCTACCTAATTTACTGTATATAGCCGCCCAGGCGACTCTGCAGTGTACAAAAAAACCCAAACCCTAAAATCATTATTCTTGCAAACCTCTTTCGGGGGGATAGTTTTGATTAAAAATAACTCTTAAAATGAAATAAAGAGGGATTCTTCAGTTACTTTCTGAAGTTTTTTACAAAGTACAATTAAACACATACTTATTCATCACATTATACAACAAATTATTTGTAAGCATTTCTTAAGGTATCTCTGACATATGGGACTGAACATAATTATGCTTGTATTTTAGAGACTTCTCTTTTCCCATTATCAGTTATTCAAAATATGGGTTCTCTGTATTCCAGTGACAAACTTACAAGTGTAAAAGAATCAGTGTGAAGTAGATTTTAAGAGAAAGAATGAGCTTGAACAAAAATAGCATTTATGCACTGTTATTTTCCTTTGTGCAGGTAAACATTTCTGTGTCAGAAATGATTGCATCCCGCCAGTTTAATTGTGCTAAAAGCTGTGAACATTGAAAAAACATTTGAATCTTTTTGCACATGTTTTATAATGATTACTGTAATTGTTCCACAGCACTCATCACTATTTAAGGCAACATCAGTGATTCCCAAGGCATAGAACAGAGGTCTTCAAACTTGGCAACTTTCAGATGCATAGCTGGCTGAGGAATTCTGGAAATTGAAGTCCACAAGTCTTAAAGTTGCCACGTTTGGGGACCCCTGACAGAATATGGTTAGACATCACTGTATAGATCTATCCTAGTTTAACAGAAAGATTGTGTTCATCGAGATAAGTCTCTGTTATAAGTGTATTATTCATGTCAGTGCCATTGCACCTGGTTTCCTTTCATATTTCATTCTTTTTCTACCATATTGCAGAGGAAGGATGCATTTGTCAGTAATACATTTTTAGGAATCCTCAAAAATGACTTATGGCAGGAAAGTACTTCAAATCTCAGGTACAGTGAAATATTTCAATGGTAGTTTAAATGGCTGTTCCTAAAGCTGCCTAAAGATTTCCAATAATAGAAACAACCCAATGGGAGAGGCATTAGTCATCAGAGACTATAGTATGTGGGATCAGAAAAGATGGATGCTACCATTTGTTATGCGCCTGTAATTTACAACATGACTACCACCACTGCAGGTTGCTGAAGCAGTTCATTTTTTCTACTGTCTTAGAGTTAAGCAGATCACCTACAAGAGGTCAGATAAGGATCCTTTTTCTTCCATCACATCTTGCTGCTGCTTTTTCAATAAATTTGTGAATGTAGGGAAATAATCTTAGCAAAACTTGTTTATGTTTCTTTACCATTTTTCCTCTGCAATGATTTCATGAATGAGTATTTTAATCTATTTGATTATCTAACAGAATCTGTATTCGAACACTGTAGATCTTAAATTATAGTAAAAGTTCCCAATGTACTGGAATGGGAGGATATCTATTTTACTTTCATTTATTTATATTCCACATTGTCGAACCTGCCATAACTTAAGTCTCTGAATAGAAATGATCCTTGGCTCCATTTGTTGAGAAAGCTATAGTTTATTAGAGGTCAAGTACATTTCAGTATTGCAAAGCCAGAACTGAGAATCGTGCGCCAAAACTCCTAAGTTCTACTTTTCCCTCCCTTAACTATCTCCCATTGCCCACCTCAGTGTAACCAATCAGGTTCACACAAGATGCTTTCATAACAGTCAGTCCAAGCACAGTTTGGCATGCGGCTCCCTTCTTCTTCCAGCTGGGTGACCTTGAGGCAGCATTTCAAGGAGATACATCACTTACTTTCGTATTCCCAAGCATCCCAGCCTTCATTCCCCTTCCCCACAATTCATGGCAGTCTGTCACGGCATAGCAGGGAAGCACAAGCTAGCATAAGGTGGCAGGACTCTGGGCAGTGTACAATAAAACATTATATACATTGTATAAAAACTAAAAATTTAAATACACATACACATGTTGAAATACAACATGCAACATTGTGCTATTCAGATATTTTTCTTGGATTCCATCACCCATAGATAAGTTTAAATTCTATTCTATATAACATCAGACTTTTCCATACATAGCAGACTGTAATTATGAACCACTCTTTAAAATTATATAAGCTTGGGTTATCTTTATATCTTGAAAACAAAAACATTTTTGTTTGGTTAAATTACATCTTGTTCTGGGCAGCTATTGGGTACAAATGCAGATAGATTTAATATATTATTAGTAAGAATTCTGGCTTACTCATTGCTCTCTCCAAAAAATTGCAGAAAGTATAAATTGCTTCTTGTATAGAAGTTCCTGAATTAAACAGCTGTAACATAAAGAGTTTGTGATACAGCTGAACAGCCATATTTACATCGTATCACATTGAAAGACTGTTCATTGTTATAAATCACTCAACAACCAGAGTAAAAAGTAAGTGGAAGAAGATTGTCCTTTTTTTTCCTTTCTTTTTTAAGACAGCGACAGCAGTAAAGTTATGTTTTTCCATCCTCATTACATCTTCAGTGAAACTTCAGATCAATGAAGAAACGAACAGATCTCAGTCTCAGAATACATTAGAACCACTAGAGGCTCACAATGACAACTTTGCAAGACATTTTGAGGATAAAGTAGTGAGAGTCCCTGTGAACTTGGCATCTTCACTGACAAAATCTGCATAATTTAAACGAGAAGGGAATTTTTTTTCAAAAAGATCTGAAAGCATGAAGTAGGCTTGCCCTGTGGCCAATCAGATTCTAGCTCTTAGTGAATTAGATGTTAGAATGAAGCAGTATTCCCTATCTTATATTCACATTGCTGTAGTAACATGCAAAGGAACAGAAATGAACAGCAGTTTGCTGCTTATGAAGCAGTTTCTCCAGCTGTTGCTGATTGCCTTTTGAGCCGTACAGTACACACACACAGCCATAACTACAGTTCTTTTGTGGTGGGAATCATTACCTTCTTGTCTGCTCTCATTTTCATCTTTGCCACCATGCCATCATTATACTTCCGCTATTTTAGTTATGGTGGCCCGTACAGTGGTGGTATTCTACTGGTTCGGCCCAGTTTTGCCGAGCCGGTAGCAGCGATGAGCAGCGAAGACCAAACCGGTTCTCTCTGCCACTCTGCTGTTGGGCCCACCCGCCCGCCTGGGCTCCCATACTCACCTTTATCCTCTGAATTTGAAGTACAGCTGCTTTGCGTGGCACAGAAGAGTGCCGCGTGGCAGCTGCTGAAGTGACCTGGAGAGTGCAGGCTTGCAGGGGGCGAGTTAGAACACCTCTGCACCTGCGCAAAGTCCACGTTTGGCATGCGTGTGCACTCAAAATGTGTGCATGCACGCAAAGCATGCCTACCAAGCCATGCCCACCGAATTGGTGGTAAAAATATTTGAATCCCATGGGCCCGTACACTGTTCTTGCCATGCTTTGTCAGGTTACGTCCCGGGGGTCATGTGATCCCCTTTTGCGACCTTCTGGCAATCAAAGTCAATGGGGAAGCCAGATTCACTTAACAACCAGGTTACTGACTTATCGACTGCAGTGATTCACTTAACAACTGTGGCAAGAAAAGTTATAAAATGCAGGAAAACTCACTTAACAAATGTCTCACTTAACAACAGAAAATGTGGCCTCAATTGTGGTCGTAAGTCAAGGACACATGTTTGTCCCTATGGAACATTACGTCTCCAGCCCCCCCTGCCCTCCATCAGAGCATTTGCAGCGTGACTACCTTTATGAGACAACCCAGGTGTAAAACACAGCACACAGAGATGTAGATATTAACAGTGATTTATATACTACAGTTACCGTATTTATCGGCGTATAACACGCACAGGCGTATAACACGCATCTTCATTTTAAGAGGGAAATTTCAGGAAAAAAATTAAATTTCTAAATAAAAACTTTGAAGCAAAATAAGGGTAGCTCAGAACTTTTTTTTTATTAATATTATTACCACTTATAAGGTAAATCAGTGGTCCCCAACCTTTTTGTACCAGGGACCGGTTTCAAGCAGAAAATTTTTGCAAGGACCGGGGGAAGAGAAGAGAAGGAGGCTTCGCTCTCTCACTGCTCCACCATCCAAGGAAGAAACTGCTTCAAAGAAGCGGGGCGGGGCTTTTCCTGTCGCCGCAGCTATTCCGAGCGCCCGTTTCACCCCCACTCCACACCCGCTGCTTCAATCCACAGTGTCCCATTCTGCCTGCCTGCCTGCCTGCCTTAGTTTCTGGTTGTTTGGGAGCAGCTTCGGCTGAGAATAATAACTATTCGCCTCTTTTACTCAGCCGAAGCTGTTCCGATTCAACCATTAACGAAGGCAGGCAGGCAGGCAGAACGGAGCACTGCGGGCGGGCGGGCGGGCGGACGGGGTGGGGGTGGGGGAGAAACGGGTGCTTCAGGGAAGCTGCGGCGACAGGAAAAGCCCCCCGCTTCTTTGAAGCAGTTTCTTCCTGTGCTGGTGGAGGAGCGAGAGAGCGACTGAGAGAGCTGACCCAGAGAGAAGGACAGGCTTCAGTTGCTTCCTCCCTCCCCTTCTTTCATTTGTGTCCTTGATCCCCGATCCCAGCAGCATTCACCGAAGGCTTCTTAACATTATATCGGCGTATAACACGCATACATCATTTGCCCCCTATTTTCAGGGGGAAAAAGTGCGTGTTATACGCCGATAAATCGGTATATATAGACAATACACATGGTAGGCAAAATACCTTCACAAGCAAGCTTTCTTCTTCTTAACACACAGAGAACTTCTGCACTGAATACTGGTCACAAGGAAAGAGAACCACCCCCTCTAATGGCTGCCTATTATATACACACCTCTTAAAGGAATCTTTAATCTCCAGTCTTAAAGGGAAATACTCATGATATGCTGAATCACTCTTGTTACATCAGCCTACATCTGGCAGCTATTCACTGCTGGTCAGTTTTTAAATCATAATATCTTAACACCCCCTCTCTCCTGCACTGGTGGGATTTAAAAAAATTTACTACAGTACTGTGGGCGTGGCTTGGTGGGCGTGGCAGGGGAAGCACACTGTAAAATCTCCAGTCAGAGGTGGTATTTGCCGGTTCTCCGAACTATTCAAAATTTCCGCTACCGGTTCTCCAGAACTGGTCAGAACCTGCTGAATACCACCTCTGCTCTCCTGGCCTTTCAGAAAGGGATGGAAACTTGGCTCTGCAGTCCTTCTTGCCACTGCCAGAGGAGTACGCAGCCATAGGGCTGGTTAGCACCCAGTAAGCCCTCTTACACCTTTTAATTTTAACATTAATCTGGCTCTTGTTCAATTTTAAATATTGTTTTTATGTTTTAGTATTTGATATGTATGCCTCCCAGGGTCCCTCTGTGGGGAAGTTGGGCAGTTTTAATCTTGACTAAATAAGCAAATAAGTAACCAAGCAAGCAAGCAAATATATAAATAAATTTCTGAAGAAAATGAACAATAAAGAAAGTTCTAAAGTTATCCTCTGCATGGCAAAACAAGCAGAGTAACAATAACACCTAATCTAATTATTGGTGCGGGTTGTGTCCCTGCACTTTGTGCCTCTGACTATGGTGTTAAAAAAAGAAAGGAAGAATTTTTCAACCGATAAACAGAAACTGGAGTCACCCAGAGAAAATGAATTGAGAAGTGACCCAAACAGTTATGTAACAACACCAATTTGTACCTATAAAAATGGCATGCACACGGCATGTACTGTCCTGCTGTTTGTATTATAGCATTTCACTAGATCTGTCTTAGTTTTTAGTCTAGATTTGGAGTGCGCAACTTTGGGCCATCATGTGGATTTTTAGCAGCATGCTGATGCCAACTTTCCCCTTCAAAATGGTTAAAATAAATTTGATTTTATTTTAGTGTGTTGTTATGTTACTAGGTTAGTCACTTTCAAGTCTTCACAGCCCAATGGATATAATTTTTCCAGAATTGTCTGTCAATAAAAAATAGTTAATATGATTGTGTTCTCTGTCTTTAATAATTTTCCTTTCCTGGCATTAAAAATTATAATTTGGGAGCCAGTATAGTGTAGCAATTAAAATATTGGACTTGGACATAGATCAATTAATTACCTTAATAATAAATCTTATCTTTTGCACTCAGAATGACCAACCACAAAATTATGCTATGGAGGTCAAATTAAGAGACTGTAATGTACATCATCTTGAGTTTCCAGGGAAAAAGTGGCAAATAAATGCAATAAAAAAACTGAAAGAAGTTCTGGAAATGAGACTTAAAGTTATAACAAACATAACCTGTTTTCAGTGATGCCAGTTATGGGAAAAGCTGTCCTAGAATTCATTTGGTATGGAAATATGGTTAGAGATAAGTTTTCAACCTTCATCACAGCGTTAGGATATGGAATCATTTGCTGAAAATAAAAATGGGCAGATTCAGGATCAATTAAAGGAACTCCTTTAAACAAAAATAGTGAACTTTTGAATATGCCATCCAATGACAGCTTGAAAAGGGACCTAGATAGTCTCCTATCATTAAATACCAAATGCTAGAAAGCAAGATACCATTCTTCAGTCTTCTATGTTTGTTACTTCCTGAATGTATCCGTAGTCTTTGTAGAACATAGAAGACTGGAGTAAATGGCCATTAGGTTGACCCAGAAAGACTCCTATCTATAGAAATTCTCAATAATCCATGTCAGGGTTGTACCAAGGGGGCTTTTCAAAAGACAACTGGGCTTTCTTTCTTCTCATCCAAAAAGCAGAACTGAAGAAGGTTTTTGGATGAGAAGTGAAATATTTCAAAAAAAACAACAACAAGGAAGTCCAGTCGCCTTTTGAAAAGCACCTTTGGGGAACAGCAAGACTCTTCTTCTATAAGAATTTTTATTTTCTTTTGTTAATCCTGTGTCAAACATCACATGCTAGTTCTGCCCTGAATCATTGGGCTAATGTGTTGTTTATCCTGAGAGTGGATTCTAACTTTTAGCAGAATATATACAGAAATACTGTATATATTTGGGAACATAAGAGCCAGTTTCACCTTGTGGTTAAGGCACCAGGCTAGAAACTGGGATACTGTGAACACTTGTCCCACTTTAGGCATGAAAGCTGGCCGAGTGACTTTGAGTCAGTTGGTCAAATCCTGTCACAACCAAAGGATAAACATTAAGTTGATTTGAAAATACTAGGAAGAAATGTATAGAAAGAGAGAGAGGGAAAAGAAAGTACACCTTTGTATTCTCTCAGAATTGAATTTCTAAGAAAAAGACTATTGGGTATGGTTGATTTTTTTTCTCCTTCTTAATAGCTGGAGCAGTGTAAGTTTCATTTAGCATATTGCACCTTCTGGTCCAAGGCAGATTTGTCTCTGTCAGCATACTGCTGGCAGAATCATTCTAAACAGTTTTTGATGAGCCTGCAGAGCATTCAGAAGAAGGAGGAGAAGGAGAAGAAGCTTAAAGACTCAGCTACCATCTCCTGAAAGCAGAATCATATTAACTTACCATTAGTAAATAGAACCAGTTTTGTTGCTGCTTGGCACAACTTTAATACGAAGTATGAATGAAAAATGGAAAAGGTTTTTTTTGTGTGTAAACTAAATCAGGTATAAATAGAAGACAACCAATCAATACTTAGACAATGACTATTTCTAACAATAATTATTTACTTTTATAATGCCCTATTTTAGCAGTGTCCATACTGCTCTGATTTGTATGAACTATGTGAACATCAGGCACCAGGGAAATCAGAAGATCCAGGCAGTTCGAATGGATATAAATATTTATTTATTGCGAGTTTAAGCTCTCTGAACAACTAACAGTCAAAGCAATTTGGCAGTAGGTAAGACTCAAAGGAATTCAAGGTGGGCTGGACTTAGATCTCTTGTGAATGCAAAGGGACTCAGGACTGATGATGCCCTCCCTCAGGCTCAGCCTGGTCATTTCTACAGTGAAGTTAGCAAGAAGTCAGTAGTATGATTCCACTTTTGGTCAGGAGAGGTTTTTTTTTTTTTTTTGAAAGGCTAGGAGAGACTCATTTCAGGAAAGAAGGATTCACTCACTTGTCCCTGCACACAGTTGCCCCTAATATTCAGTTAATCCAAGAAGAAAACACTAATAGAAACATATAGTTTGTTCCTTGGAATTATAATTAATCTTCCATGTGGTCTGATCTAATCACGAAGTATCATGTTCAGTAACAAATATGTTTAACATAGGACTAATATCAACGTGTCCAAATAAAAGATCTTGATCTTGCCTTCCCATCCCAGCAAAATACAGACAGGCACATGGTTATCAAAGCACAATTGATAATTAGCTATAGTTTGTTATTTGGGTTTATTAGATTACCTCAAATCATATTTAGCCATTTTGTATGTAACAACAAATTATATTTTATATTGGAAACAAATGAAGTTGGTCTTAAGCTTGATTTCAATCTGCTTTTATGCATGCCTAGGGTATGCAAAGCTATATTTCTGCACGGTGAAATGGGCTCCTTGCGATATTGGCAATATCAGAGAGAACAGAGCAAGTCTCTATGAAGTACAGGGAGTTAATTTCTTGGAAGGTACTTTATTTCTTTTTTTATTTTTAATGAATACAACAAATTATAATAATTCACTCTAGGTAAATTTAGTCTATACTGTGAAGTACAGTGGTACCTCAATACTCGTTAATTGGTTCCAGGAGGCACAACAAGTACTAAAAATGATGAGTACCAAACAAACCACATGACTTACTATGTGACCCTTTGTTTTGACTAGGAAAGTCTTCCTGTCTGTCCTTTTTCCTATGTCAGTGACCTTTCCAGCATGGCTGACTTCCTGTCTACCCTTTGTGGGCATCCCCGATTTCTTTTTGCAGCCAACTTCCTACCATGGCTGGTTTCCTCTCTATTTGCCACAGCTGTCCCCCCTTCTTCCTATTGCAGTGTGTCGAGTAGCAAACAAATAATGAGTACTGGGACAACATTTTCACGTCAGAATTCATGGAGTGGTGTAGAGTTTCCTGCCTAAGCAGGGGGTTGGACTAGATGACCTCCAAGGTCCCTTCCAACTCTGTTATTCTATTCTATTCTACTCCACTCTATTCTATTCAGTACTACATTTGATAAGTTATGAAGCAGTTGAGTACCAAGGTAGCTTTGTAATTATAAAAATACTCCCCAGTAAAAGAGATATGGTCTTTTGCTTCCATACTTTTTTTGAATGGATATTTGACAAACTGTGACAATGAACAGCTAAATTGTGGGGATTCAGTGGTATATATACCATACATATAATGAACATAATATTTTGAAATCACAGATTGGATTCATAAAGGGTTTGTGTAGAAACAGTTCTTATTATGAAAACATCCGCATCCTTAATTTCTACTGGGTCTAGTTCATTTATTTATTTTTTTGAAAAACTACCTATTTAAAAAAACTGTTTCTATGTGGAAGTAAATCTGTTGAAAGAAAAGGAAGTATCACGAATTGCATAGAATTTTATTACTCAAAAACAGCTGATGCTGTCAAAAGAAAATAAACCGAGAGCTCAGGAGTAAAATACACATATGCTCAATTCTGTTCACTTGGAAAATTAATTTTTAAAAAAAGACGTTAAAGGTTTATTTAGACCCTGTGGCAATGCTGAGCACTGTTAAATAATTTGATGCATTTTTCTATTTGTGTGCTATGCTGCTTGATAGATTGAAACATGGTCCTTATCATAGTTAGATAAGTCTAAGCATCTTTAACATGAAAGATCATAGAATTTGCTTTTTAAAATACACCTTACAATACTATTACATTATTAATTAATTAAATAAAAGGTTTTCTATTGTACCGCTGATTATTTCTTTCTGGCACCCATTTCCTCTCTTTCATTTTATTGTACTTGTTTAAGACATGCAGTGTTTTATTTCCTCTGAGGATTATTGCAATATCTAAATTTTCAGTGTGGATCACAAGGAATCAATAGAAAATGTAAAAAGCTTTGTGAAGTAGTGATAAACCCTGGAATAGAATTGAAAAGAAAATTCTTCCTTTTTGCATTTTTACCTCACTGCTAAAACTGCATAATGTGTTCAGAGCATTCCTTTTAAACATTCCTTTTAGAGTCTATAAAGGACAGGAAACGAAGAGTTTCTACTCTGTGCATTTATGTTTGTTTATTACATTTAATTGTTTATTTGTTTACAGATAGTCCTTGACTTATGACTGTAATGGAAACTGCCCATTACGGTCATAAGTCATGCAGTCATCAGACAGGTTATCACAAGATTGACTAGATTTTACAAATTTATTTTTGTGGTGGTTATTAAGTAAATAAGTGTGATCATTAAATGAATCCGTGGTCTTGAATGTCTCTGCATACGTTAAGTGAATCAATTGTTTGCAATGGGGGAAAAGGGGATTGCTGAAAACTAGAAGTAAATGCTGGGTTTTGACAGAAATTTAAATCATGGTCCCGTGACTGAGGGATACTGCAAATATATGTCAATGTGGGCCAGTTGCTAAGTACTTGAAATGTCACTTTACTGTGATTTGTTCCTTGAAAACATTTTTATTCCATGAAGCTTCTTGGATGAGAAGTGAAATGTTTTCAAGGGGGAAAATGTCCAGTTGCCTTTGTAACTTTGAAAAGATGCCAAATGACCAATAAGTGAAGATCTACCTCTATTTATTATTACTTATATCCATGATTCTAGTTAGAGCAGCACACCCTGTAAATACTCTGGGTCCATGAGGGCATGAAATAGGTAGATCCTTCTGTACCAAGTGGAGTTGTAGTTAATGTACCTATTGCAACTGGCAAAGCCTCCTCTAACTCCTCTAGCTACTATTCTAGCAGGAGCTGTGAGTCTAGAAAGATCTCAGAATTGTGAACCCATCTAGGATAATCTATAATTCTGTAACATTATTCTACCAGCAATAACAAATCTCCCTGGCTATATATATATACAGGTAGTCCTTGTTTAGAGACCACAATTGAGACCAGCAACTGACATGTTTCCCTAAAAGCTCTTCAGGTATTTTGCTCAATCAAGAAATCTAATTCAGTTGAACGTGAATGTTTATAAACTTACCATCCTTTGGTGTTGTTCTCCAAACCTCAGCATACATATGTTATCTTCATGGTATTTAAAAAACATAATCTTTATGTCTTTGTCACTAAAGTATTTATCAGAGGCAAATAAACCAGATCAAGAACCAGAAAATTTATGCTACAAGGAATAGACAGTATCCTTTTCTCCAGACCAAGCAGAGGTGGTATTCAGCAGGTTCAGACCGGTTCTACAGAACCGGTAGCAGAAATTTTGAGTAGTTCGGAGAACTGGCAAATCCCACCTCTGACTGGAGATTTTACAGTATCCTTCCCCTGCCATGCCCACCAAGCCATGCCCACAGAACTGGTAGTAAAAAAAATTGAATCCCACCACTGAGACCAAGGTAATAGGACATATTGGGTTGACTCTAGATTTAATCTGTTTTAAATTCAGCCCATTGAAACCAACAAGATTTAAGTTATTATTAATTTCAATTAAAGTAGAAGTAAGTCTGAATCCAGCCTGTTTTTGGGAGAAAGATGCTATAACTCTGTTGCTATAGAGATATGAAGTGTTGTTTCTGCAGAAGTGGCATTTCTGCTGCCAATTTGAGAGCTCCCTATGAGCCCAGTTGCAGTCAGCATATCTCATGAGAAGAACTGTCTGCCTTTAATCAAGGAAGAAAATGAGCAGGACAAGTACAAGCTTGGAGTATTGGAAATGTTTCGACTGCTATTTTTTTTCTTGATATCTTTGTTTTAAAATGTGTCTTCAGTAAAGGAGAACTGAAACAATCTATTCAGTTCTCACTGGATAGTTTTAATGTCCATCACAGTTCTCATTTTCTGTTTCATGAAGCAAAGCAACACAATTACAAAATGGGCATCTGCAACTCTTTAAACTTACATCCATTCCCAAATTCTATGGTGAATTAAACACAGAACACCTGTTAAACTAACGAAGACAGAGTACTCATAAAAAGTGAAGATGGCAATAATTATCATGAAATTGAAAATATATATTTTGTATCTCTTTGCTTCCTATCTTATGTTAGGTTTGGAAAAGGTCTTCCTCAAAATTCAAGAGCAGATAACAAAGCTCATTGATTTATGGAAGTGGGATCTAAGGCTTAATTACAAAAATACTTGCTACATATAAAGCAGATATTGGGAAATATATTGTCCACCCACTCTAATAAGCGTTCCTTTGCTAGGATATTTTCTGAATCCAATCAATGCCTCAATTTCCAATATAGATGTCAGTATAGATTTTATTGATTATAAATTGATAGGAAGATAATTGATATGTGGCCTTTGTTGCCATTCTTAAAAATATAGAATAATATTCCCAGTTGCCAACAATTTGGAATATGAATGGATGAATGAATGAATGAATGAATGAATGAATATATATATATATATATATATATATATATATATATATATATATATATATATATATATATGGATCTTTGTTATTCGGGTTTCTCCGCGAAGATTCAAAGTATCTAGGCAGCGTTTGGAGGTCCCACTCGCCATCTTCAGGCTGGTGCTTTCGGCTTAGTGCCAGTGCAAGCAGTGCAAGCTGCTTGCACTGGCACTAAGCCGAAGCACCAGCCTGAAGATGGCGAGGGACCTCGCCAAACGCTGCTAGATACTTTGAATCTTACGCGGAGAAAACCCGAATAACCAAAGATCCACATAAATACCGCAGAACCTCAGAAAACACACATATATATACACATATACATATATATATATATATATATATATATATATATATATATATATATAATGTTTTCTGAAGTTCTCAGGGTATTTGTATGTGGATCTTTGTTATTTGGGTTTTTTTCCGCGTAAGATTGGAAGTATGGATACTTCCAATCTTACGTGGGAGAAAACCCAAATAACCAAAGATATATATATATATATTAGTTAGTATAATAGTAGAGTAGAGTGGAGTAGAGTGGAGTAGAGTGGAGTAGAGTAGAGTAGAGTAGAGTAGAGTAGAGTAGAGTAGAGTAGAGTAGAATAGAATAGAATAGAATAGAATAGAATAGAATAGAATAGAATAGAATAGAATAGAATAGAATAGAATAGAATAGAATAGAATAGAATTATCAGCAATTAATATATGCTACCATTCAGTACTGTTTTTAATCAGTCCAGGTCAGTTATTTCATTTTAGCCGGTCAGAAATCAAACAATGTCAACAACCAGAAAAAAAAAAAGAACACAACTTTCTGAACCATGTTAAAGGGAGAGCCTAGGCAACAGAACTGAAGGCAACGGTTGTATCTACTAGGCTGAAAGAGAGAGAGGAGTCCCCTGGGATCTGCTTTACACAAGCAGTGTACAAGTTAGTTCCTACTTTCAATCAAAGTGTAATTAACTGTGATTTGCAGAAGCTAAACCTAGGGGTGTTCATGAAATGAAAAATATATTTTGTTTCAAATATGGAATGAATCACAATGAATTCCCAGAATTTCTGCCTAATCACAAATAAAACTCAGAATACAGGTAATCCTTGATTTACAATTATTTGTTTAGACAATGTTGGAAATTACAACAGCACTGAAAAAGGGGACATGATCATTTTTCCCACTTACAACCATTGCAACATCCCATGGTCACGTGATCAAAATTCAGATGCTTGGCAACTGATTGATATTTATGATGGCTGCAGTGTTCCCAAAGTCACATGATCACCTTTTGCAACCTTCTAACAAGCAAAGTGAATGGGGAAGCCAGATTCACTTAACACTTGGGCTGCTAACTTACCAACTGCAGTGATCCACTTAACAACTGTGCTCATAAAATGAGGCAAAACTCACTTAGCAATAGCACTTAACTTATATACCACTTTACAGTGCTTTACAGGCCTCTCTAAGTGGTTTACAGAGTCAGCCTATTGCCCCCAACAATTTGGCTCCTCATTTTACCCACCTTGGAAGGATGGAAGGCTGAGACAACCTTGAAGCCTGATGAGATTCAAGCTGCCAAATTGCAGGCAGCTGGCTGCAGCAGAAGTAGCTTGCAGTACTGCACTCTAACCACTGCATCACTGAGGCTCTTAACAGCTGTTTCGTTTAGCAACAGAAATTTTGGGCTCAATTGTGGTCGTAAATCAACTGTACTTTGGATGTTCAAAGTTTTAGATGAATTAGATTCCCCAAATTTTATTTTTATTTATGGGATAAGTAGAGCAAGGCCAGTGTGCATCATCCTTTTCTCCCACAGTAACTCCCAATTTGGTATAATACAGAGTAGCCTATCTGTTCCTGTTGTTTCTAGCATCATCTTTTCCCCTTCTCCTTTAAGTCACTGCCACTGCTATTGCCATTACTAGATATCATACTGGCCTGCTGGCTTCTTGATTATCTTCCCTTGCCTCACTCAGTTATTGCTGATGTCCAGGGGTGGGATTCAAATTTTTTAACAAACCGGTTCTGTGGGCGTGGCTTAGTTGGTGGGTGTGGCTTGGTGGTCATGTGACTGGGTGGACATGGCTTGGTGGTCATGTGACTGGCTGGGCATGGCCAACTCAACATCACTCACATCAAGGCACGCATCTCCTCGCCTGGCCTCTTGTGACTGTGGGGATGCTGCAACAGTCGTAAGTGTGAAAAATGGTCATAAGTCACTTTTTTCAATGGTCACTCCACACAAGCAAAGTATCAGCAAAGGAGGGGGAAAAAACTCCAGAGAAGTTCCTGAGACAGGAAGTCTAGGCCTGCCAAGAATGTAATAAGGGTCAACGGAGAGGCAGTTTCTGTAAGCAACACCAGAATGTTTCCTTCCTGCCTTCCTTACAGGATTAGGCCAGTAATTTCTTCTAACAACCGGTTCTCTGAAGTGCTTAGAATGTTAACAACCTGTTCTAGTGAATAGGTGTGAACTGGTAGAATTCCACCCCTGCTGATGTCCCAGGACAGCATATCCCAACAGCATGTCTTCTGATGTTACCAGAATCTTCCTTCCCTCCGATCTCCCTCAGCAGTTGCTGAAGCACATTAGTCTGTGTGGCTGTTTCTTACTGTGGTGTTCTCAGTAGACCCCAGCATATCCCTTCCTTTCTTCTTTTGCTTCCCCTCAGATGCTAAGCCCTTGTTTTTTCCCCACTGTTCTCTCTCTCCCTCTCTCCCTTCCTCCCTCTCTCTCTCTTTCTCCCCCTTCCTGTCTCCCTCTCTCTCCCTCCTTCCCTCCCTCTCTCTTTATCTCTTTCTCTCTCTCTTTATTCCCCCCCTCTCTCTCACACACACACACATGTGCGCGCACACACACAACTTCTTCTTTAATCAAAACATCTGAAATTCATATATTTTGGACACAGATCTCCTGAAATCAGCAGTTCTCTGCACAGAATGTTTTGCACATTTCTACTAGAAGTGCTTAATTGATCGAGAAACCTATGAATTATAGCAGGCTTTGAAAGAGACTGCCGAAGTAATTAATATTCTGTCATTTCTTGGCATCCTTGAAAAACTAACAGACAGCACCTGAACCACCTGACTACTATGCCAAATACAGGAAGTGCTTGTAGCCGACCAACTTGTAGACAGAGTCATTCAGCTTGCAGATAAATCTGTGAGTGGCAGAATCTGTTTTGACCTATATTCCATTCCACAAATTATATTCATAATGTAAACGTTTTTCATAGATTAGACATGACATTTCATTCACACAGGTGAAACTGATACAGCCTAGAATCTTAAGAAAGCAGCTGTTCCCATGAATTGACAAATTACACTTTTGTCAATATGCAGTAAGCTAAAATGAAGCAAAAGCAAGAGGGTGGATGAAGCTATTTACTGAATTGGTGATACTATTGTACAGTCCTAAATCAACAGATTGTCTTAACCAAAGTTCTTTTCTTTAGTATTAAGAATTTTAAGCACAGCATTGTGACTCCTCCCCCCCACCCGACATGAAGAATTACTAGTATATGGTACATCTGAGCACAGACAATAGTCATTGTAAACCCAGTAGATTGCCCAGAACAAAAGAAAATTGATTGTATGGAAATATCCTGCTTTAACACGTTACAAAACAAGCCGATAATCAATTTGCTCATAAAGGGATTTCATAATTGTCAAGATGTTTTTGGATGTCTGTCCTCATATAATCAACCAAAAGTATGGACTGGTCAGATCTCACTGAAAATGCTATTACACAATAGTATAATAATTGATAGCCAAATTCCACAATGAAACATAGCAGAAGTCCAATATATTATTTTGAGGTTGTTTTAATGCTATCATTATTTGAATAATTTGTAAATTGATTCAGGAGACTCGTGTTTATGATCTTTGCAATAAGAAAAATCAATACATGTATTTGCTAGATAACTGCAACCAAGACATGTGTTGCTATAATAGCATTCTGAGGATAAGGAAGGAAATGCATTCTGAGTTAAACTGAATCAGAAAGCAAGTAGCTGTCTAGTTTATCTGTTTCTGAAAGAAGTAAATTATATGTTAGAAGAACTACCTGAAGATGAGACCTTTCTATATAATACTTTTTTAGGTAGGGTTGGAACCGTTTCTTGGATTAAATTCTTTCTGACCATAGAAATCAGTGACTTATCCTTTTGCTGGCAGAAAAATAAATGACAATTTTATTTTACTGCTGTGGTCATTACAGCCACATGTTCTACTTTCCCACTATGTTTCCTTCATGGCATAACTATTAATTTGTATACTATAACTTGACCTATAAAGGTTTTACCAATCGCAGATACAGAATAGAGATGACTAAATGAATATTACTCATCCTTTTCCATATGCTGGACAGAAGGAACTTAAGATTTCCTGAGAAAGAAAGAAAAGAAGAAAGAAATTCTGACAGATTTATCCATCCAGACATAGGAATTTAAGTTCTTCAATCCTAAAGGTCTGGGTATAAATCTCCATGTATTTATATGTTTATGAGATGCTGTATTTTTTTCTTTACAACTTTATCAGTTTTATGATGGGCAAATAAATATGATAGAAGTGACTATATTGAGTTTTGGCAATGTATATGGATTGGTGAAGGTTTTTTTTTTTAATCCTTACCAATATTGCTATTTCTTTTTCATAAACAAGACAGCAAGAAATTCAAATGTTGGAAAAGATGAAACCGATTAAAGCATTTCTGTTCAGAAAAAAATTAGGGTCTTCACTGAAAATAAAACGATGATGCAAAAAAAGATATCACATTCTGTATAGTATAACAAATGTTTATCTGAAGTTGTATCACGTGAGACTGGACCCTTCAAATAGTAAATTATACCATTTACTCACCCATTTTGTATGAAATTCCATTCTCTTTAACTCGGCGTTTAGTGATAATTTTCCCATCTCTAGAATGTTTGCAAAAAAAAATTAACTTATTTTGGATTTAATTGAAACTTTGCTGTCTGCATTTCATGGGTTTCACTCTAGATTAGAAAAAACAACCCACTAATTTAAGACAGATTTCTCCAGGAAACCAAATACTTATCACCCTCCCCTCCAAATTGGCAGTCCAAGTGACAGATTTGTTATTTACAGTCAACTAATAAGGCACCAGCTGTTGTCTTAAGGAGAGAAATACTTGTTTTAGAACTGACAAAGAATTCGTTGGCATTAATTAATTAAATCTAGTTAAATGGGCTTCCACTTATGCTTTAGTCGTGCTTGTTGTTTTTACTGTTTTAGGTTGCTGTATTTTACAGGATCTGATTTAATGCACCATCAAAGTCACTTCTATACAGACAGTTCTTGACCCATTTAATTTGTTCTGCAGATTCATGGCAGGGTCAAATATTCTCACTGCTGGAACATTACCCATCCATGTTGCAAGACAGGACATCCTCCAGCTAATGGAAAGGAGCATCTTTTTCCTTACTCTGCTTGTTTACTGAAATGAGAAGGGAAAATATTAAAGGACAAGCAACTTGGTCAGTGTACAAGGAAAGCAGCAAAACCACTCCTTAGACTGGCTGGTGACAAAGTAGGAAATCCTAAGGTTGAAAACAGGGGTCCTTCTCAGAAGTAATTATGTATACTTCTACTACTCCCATGGTGAAAGGATTTTCTGCTGACATCAGTGTTGCCCAGGGGACACCCTGTTGGGGGCTCCTTTCAGGTCCCTGTGAATTGCCCACCAAAGAGGTACCCATTTTATCTACTTGAGATCACTCACTTTCGAACTGCTGGGTTGGCAGAAGCTGGAGCGTGTGATAGGAGCTCACTCCGTCGCATAGCAGCAACAGGTCTCAAACATAAGACTGCCCATCGTCAGCCCATATTCTAAACTTGTGAGCCACCATTCTCTTATTATGTATCATATACCTACAGAAACCACCTTCCTATGCTACCAATAATATTTACAGTGCTTCCTTTGGAGCTGAATTGGAACTGATAAATAATAGAGTCAGTTTTCAAAACTGTTTGTAAGTCCCTGGCATCAAGGGGACATGTGGAAGGGTAACAGCACCAAACTTAGATTGTACAATCACAACAAGTATAAAATGCCTCAGGTTACAATGTAGTGATGGAGATGCAATCAGTGGAGTTACTTAAAATATTTAGAAAGAACTGCCAGGAAAGATGTAGAAAATCATTCAGCCATCTTTTAATGGAATTATTCTAATTCAGTTTCTCAATTTATAATAAAAGCTGTTTTTCCCCATAATTCATCAAACAGGTTAGTGTGTGCAAAATCTGTAAAATTGAGAAAACCGTGTATAAAGCAACATATTATTACAGAAAACCACCTACAGAAAAGTATAGAAAAATGCTTTAAAATGCATGTGCTATGCACATGAATCAGAATATTTATGTGGGAGAGGAAGAACTTTGGCTGTATAACAGAAAAAAATAAACAAAAATTGACGGGTTTTTTCTACATTATTCCATTTCAGGTAAATTTGTTAGTCTCTCTATGCATGCCAATTTCCTACAGTTAAATTTTATCACTTCCTCCTCTTTCTCCTTCTTCGTTTGTCCTCTTCTGTTTGCCAATGTACAGGATCATCAATAATATACCTTTCTAGTGTTATAATTAAAAAATGAATAAAGGAAGACAACTTTGCCCGATCCAGAAGCTTCTTATGCTGCTGCTATTTTATTTTGTAATTGTGAATTCTGCTTCTTGCAAGGAAATGATTAGTATACAAGGACATATAATGCCTTGATTGCCATTTCAAGACCCAAACTTAAGGCTTTGGCTTTACAGCAGCAAGAACTGTATAAATAGGTTGTGTACAGGTTGGCTGTACAAATAGATGTGCTGGTAACTGTATTGTGCTAGGGGAACAATTCAGTTCTTCTATGAAGTTTTCAATCAAAATCAAAAATTGTATTGTGCAAAAAAATATGGCACAGATTTTAGATAGATAGATGATAGATAGATAGATAGATAGATAGATAGATAGATAGATAGATAGATAGATAGATAGATAGATACTTTATAGTGCTTTACAGCCCTCTCAAAGCGGTTTACAGAGTCAGCATATTGCCCCCAACAATTTGGGTACTCATTTTACCCACTTCGGAAAGATGGAAGGCTGAGTCAACCTTGAGCCCGGTGGGATTCGATCTGCCAAATTGCAGTAGTTGTAGCTTGCAGTACTGCACTCTAACCACTGCACCACCGAGGCTCATGGATGGATGGATGGATGGATGGATGGATGGATGGATGGATGGATGGATGGATGGATGGATGGATGGATGGATGGATGGATGGATGGATGGATGGATGAATGAATGAATGAATGAATGAATGAATGAATGAATGAATGAATGAATGAATGGGGGTTTTTATTCAGTTTCAATTCTCAATATAGTATTAGTTTAGCTTTTTCATGTTATGATGGCATAATAGATTCCGTAAATATTCTTGTAAATCTCAAAGACTGCATTTATGTCTGATGTGTGCTAGGAATTTTTTTTTTTTTTTTTTTGTGGGGGGAGGTGATCATTAATGAAGACATTTTTCAAAATTCATTTTAGGAAGATATAGAAGTATAAAGGATTGTTGCCCAGAGTGCAATATATAAAGCATTTAGTTTCATTGAAGAGGAATTAGAAACAAAAGACCCCTGGGCAGAAGTCTCCATGCTACTGCTGTTTCAACTTGCCTGTCCAGAAGTATTTTAGAAGCTTGTGGAGTGGGAAGGAGATGGAATAAAAAGTGCATCGAATCACTTGTTATGAGAATGGTAAGACAGCAAGAAGAAACCTATTGTCTACCTTTGAAAGGATAATCGTGAGATTTATTTTCCACCTTTAATTTCAAAACACCATCAAGACAACTTAAGAATACATTTATTTAAATTAATAATATGTAAAACTTTAAAAACTAAGTTAAGGATAAAGTCAGGGAGTATCAGCTCTCATAAGAGATCTAACCAAGAACAGATGCGAGGTCTGGCAAAAAAACAGCACCTTATTGTTATTGGCTATTGTACCAAAATCTTACAACAAAATCTTGCAAGTCTGAATGTGCTTCACCTCATCTCTCTTTAATCTTCATATAAATTCAGGGAGTTGCCTGAGACATTTTCAGGTCCCTCCCCCACATCTGGGCTTCTGAAGTATTTATCTACTTGTTGCCTTGGTAATGAATCTTCCCTTTCTCTGTCAAGGTCATCCTCTTTACAGAGACTATCAAATTTTTTACAGCTTTTCCAACAACATCAAGGATAGAATGCTAACAACAGAAACAAAACTCCATTGTTAAAAGTTCCTTGATGTCAGCCCTTTGGGGTAGACAAATCAGGGAACAGACAACCCAATATAATGATATGTGGGAACGACCTTGGAAGACACTAGGCAGTCTGGACAACCTGCATGTAAAACAGCATGGCCCACTGAAAGAGAGAGGACAGTGGGACATATTTCAGAAGGAACCCTCCCTAGTTTTCCAGAGAGTAAAAGAAAAGGAAGGAGAAATACTTTGAGTCTTACACAATTTAATGTTACCACATCCATGATTAGGCTTCTTATCCACACTACCTCAAAGGGCTAAGCCATAAGGACTACTATTATTGTTATAGGACATAATTGCAGTCTCTTGAAAGCCTTTCAGAGCTTCCCTGGAGGGGATATCTTAGTTCTGAGGAATTTTAAGCATTATTTTAGCTCCTACACCCCCAAAAAACATCTTCATAAAATAGGGAAGGTTGAAACCAAGAAGTTGTAGAACTTTAAACCAGGATTTCTTATAAAATTGGCTTGAGAAATAAGCCAGAAAGTGAGTCAGACATTCACATAACTAATGCAGTTGGTTTGATCGACTAGTTGCTAGTTATTTTTTCTACATTTTTTCTGCTTTTATTTGCATATCTTATATTGCTTCAGTAAAGCAGAAATATGAAGTATATAGCAGCCAGAATTGCTGGTTCAAAGATTATAAATTATAATCAAGATGATACAAAATTTCTAAGCCATTTATAAAACATGCTTTGAGGTTGAAGTTTATTTCATCCAAGTAAGCATTATTTTTTTGATTGAAATGGGTACAGATATTCAAACAAACTATCACTAATTCCTGACTGAATATTATATATCAAGTTAGTAACTAAGCCAAAGAATCACATGAGGTCAAGACATTCTGATATTTATATACAGTATATTCTGGCATACACTTTTCTCCTTTTACAAACGGCATACTGGCCAAAAGATTTTCCTATTTAAAGATTTGGAACATTGGTTGTTATTATATGGTGAAAACAATTAACATTGCCCTTGAAGCCAATATCATTCACAACAATGTCAGCCATCTGGAAGAATATATATAATATAAACACAGAGGAAATACTAGCATGGAGAAATTGGGATTTGTTTGTTTGTTCCTGTTGTCTGACAATTATATCTTAATTTGATTACAGAAATTAGAAATGTCTTTAGTCATAAAAAAGACCTTGATAACACTTTTTCATCACTTTATTAAATAAGTTATTATATTAACTGTCTCCTCATCCTGTCCCAGTCCTGATATCCTGCCTCATCATGGGAAGTTGGGGCAACTTTCCATGATGAGGCAGGTTATCAGGACTGGGACAGGGTGAGGAGACAGTTAATAAGGGAAGATTTCCTGAGAGGATTGAGTAAAAAATTTTTAAAAATGTTGGGAGCCTATGCCAAGAGTGTATAATCCCACCAGGATGACCTGGTGAAGTTCATCCCCGCTGCCCAGCTAAAAGCAATGGGCATCTGTATCGGACAGCAAAGATGTAGGAAGATGCTGGAAGTGAAAGGTCACTTTAGTGACAACAGAAAGACATCATTTCATACTGTACAGGACCAGGCAATACAGCAGACCACTCCTGTATTTATTAAAAAAAAACCTTCATGATTAGAAAAGATAAAATGATTGACAGTATAGCACTGGATGATGGGCTCTTCAGATTAGATAGCACTCAATATGAAAAAAAAAAAAAAACAACACCTGAGGATCTTTTGCAGTACTAACAATGCTGCTAGATGTCATTTGGTATTTCTAGTTACAGATGGCAGGGGCATGATGGCTCAGCATTTAAAGATGCTGAGCTTGTCAGCTGGAAAGCTGACAGCCCGGGTTCAAGGCCCGAGCATTGCGCAATGGGGTGAGCTCCCAATACTTGCCTCAGCTCCTGTCCACTTAGCAGTTCAAACACATGCAAATGTGAGTAGATTAATAGGTACCACTCTGGTGTATCTTTGGCATACAGCTATGCTGGCCACATGACCATGGAAAATGTCTTCAGATAACGCTGGCTCCCTTGGCCAAGAAATAGAGATGAGTCAGATATGACAGGGGAAACCTTTATCTTTAGTTACTGGTGTTACTACACAGGAAAAGAAAAGCAGTGGCTGCAAAGACAGAATTACAGTTGGAGAGTGGAATGTGAAAACCTAGCAAGTTGTTCTTTCCTTTGCTGAACCTCTATTCTTCTTTTTTCCTCTGGACCACCCAGTCCCTTTTTGGCTGTTTTTCTCTGTTTGCTGTGGCTCATCTCCTCCCCCACCTGTTTCAAGATTGCAGCCTTATTGGCATCTCTATCCTGCTGATGCTGAGGGAAAAGCTCAAATAGGAGAAAAACCACAAGTGCCTGTGATTTTTCTCAGCAGCCTGCTCTTCTTCACTATCCTTCATAGCAGGGCTTCCCAAATTATGAAGTGCACCTTAATTGGGGGAGCACAGACAGAGTCCAGAGGAGGTGTGAAGAACCTTTCTACTATTACAATAAATCTCCCTTTCCAAATTTTCATTGTAGCGTTTTTGTATTGTAAGTTCATTTTGGTGTTTGGATTTTTAGGGGAGGTGAGCACACTACAAGATTATACTAAAATGAGCTATGAGGGCCAAAAGTTTGGAACCTTTGATTTATAGTAATACCCTCAACTCTAAGCAAACCATCTCTCAAGTCTAATTTTCTCTCCCCTGAATAAATTTAAATTTTATTTTCCACTATTTTTTGTTTTCACCTCCCTCCCTTTTGAGGGGACGGGGGTGTCATCTGCACTCACCATAAATAAGTTGACAGAAGTAAGAAATAAAAATGCATAGTTGCAATTGCTGGTTTACCTCAAGCATATTTCTACTATCCGCATGGTGTTCAGCATTGTGGACACACTGATGGAGGGTAGAGGCTGATATGTAGGCTTTCATCTGCATTTGTTACATCAAGTCAGAGCTTTTCCAAAATCTTAAAAACAGGAACTATAATACTGGAGGGAGTTCGTTCCTCAAGATCAGACTAATGGCTCTTTATAAATGGTGGAGTCTTCCAGAGATTACTTCCTGCACCTCTTCGTTCCCAGATGGATTTATAAAGACACAAGATTCAATCTATTGAGAATTTTGAAAAGCAATCAACACCAGCATTTTGATTTGAATCCAGAAGATACTTGGGCTCAGGTTTTGTGGCACTCACATAGCTGTATTTCATTGGTTATGGATAAGCAAGCTTCACCTTCATGTTCTCAATCATACAGTTTTTACTTCATATTTTTCTTTCATAAATCTAAGACATTAAGCAAAGACAATATTATGATGGATTGACATTTGAAATGAGACACAGGGAACTGTTTCTGAGAAAAATGCCAACCCTGAGAGAACTCAGGTAGCAGTATTTATTGAGAAAAACACAAGCAAAATACAGTCTGCATATTCAGAAAACAATGACCTCAACAGGAGATTACTTCACCAGCATGAGAACACACAATCTTGGAAAGTCCCAGATGTTACCTTGCTAGGATGAGATCATACAGCCACAGAAAGTCTCATGGGAAAGCTTGGAAAGTCCCATGAGAAAGCACAACTGTGTATCTTGAACTTTCACCCATTTTCCTGTTCCTTCTAAACTGGCAGAATCAAAACAGAATGAGGCACTCTGAGCAAAGATACTCCTACCCCCACCAAGAATGCCCACATCTTCCTAGACTTACTGCTAGTATACAAAGGCCTTACAGAAAATGATAAAATGATTAATAAAATATATTACCACATTCCCTCCTTTTTTATTTATTCAAAGATAGGGGTGTTTTAGTGGCATAGTACACAGTTCCCTCATGACCTGATCCCACACGCCGGAAGACTGAGGTACACATTTGTAATAGATTAGGAATACATTGAATAAAACAACATAATAAGATACATATAGCAATAATAATAACAACCCCTTGCAATAAGGAGCGGAAACCATGATCCATCAGGAAGCCAGGACCACAGACTGTCCCAGAATGATGCATTAAACCCATCGGCTCCAGATTGATGCTGAGCAATACGATCTTCCATATCCTGAACAGTCTTTGTAATGTTTGGCTCATAATTATGTATAAAAACACAACAATGCGAATGAATTAAAGCACAAACTCCTCCTTGAGCAGCTAACATAATATCTAAAGCATATCGATTTTGCAAAGTAACTGTACAATTTCAGACATTTCACATTAATCATCTTAATATTCTTTATAGTATCATTAAACATAGCAACAGTAAAATTATTTAAAATATGAATATCCCTATAGTTCATAGCAATTCCCAAAAGTGCGGGATAAGACCTCGAGAAATTTGTGTCCATAGATTACCTCCCATGGTTAGACCGAATCAATTCCCGACGATTTCGGATCGAACATCAGGTGAAATAAATCTATTACAATAAATCTCCCTTTCCAAATTTTCATTGTAGCATTTTTGTATTGTAAGTTCATTTTGGTGTTTGGATTTTTAGGGAGGTGAGCACACTACAAGATTATACTAAAATGAGCTATGAGGGCCAAAAGTTTGGAACCTTTGATTTATAGTAATACCCTCAACTCTAAGCAAACCATCTCTCAAGTCTAATTTTCTCTCCCTGAATAAATTTAAATTTTATTTTCCACTATTTTTGTTTTCACCTCCTCCCTTTTGAGGGGACGGGGGTGTCATCTGCACTCACCATAAATAAGTTGACAGAAGTAAGAAATAAAAATGCATAGTTGCAATTGCTGGTTTACCTCAAGCATATTTCTACTATCCGCATGGTGTTCAGCATTGTGGACACACTGATGGAGGGTAGAGGCTGATATGTAGGCTTTCATCTGCATTTGTTACATCAAGTCAGAGCTTTTCCAAAATCTTAAAAACAGGAACTATAATACTGGAGGGAGTTCTGTTCCTCAAGATCAGACTAATGGCTCTTTATAAATGGTGGAGTCTTCCAGAGATTACTTCCTGCACCTCTTCGTTCCCAGATGGATTTATAAAGACACAAGATTCAATCTATTGAGAATTTTGAAAAGCAATCAACACCAGCATTTTGATTTGAATCCAGAAGATACTTGGGCTCAGGTTTTGTGGCACTCACATAGCTGTATTTCATTGGTTATGGATAAGCAAGCTTCACCTTCATGTTCTCAATCATACAGTTTTTACTTCATATTTTTCTTTCATAAATCTAAGACAATAAGCAAAGACAATATTTACATAGCATGGCATTCAGTATAGTCAACGGAAGCGGAACATTGGTTATCATTCTTTCTCCCCTGGTGTTCCAATCCAATGGCAAGAAAAACATTGCTCAACGGATGGTATATCTGTAGATTGTATAAAGCTCCAGTGGCTTTGCTCTTTTAGAATGGGTGGCATGGATCAGATGATATATCAAACAAGAGAGGAAAGATCTCAGGATTTTGGTCGGAGACATCTGCAAGCATTGAGGAAGAAGACCAAGATGGCAGCTACAATGGCATGACTGAAGCTCTGCCCATTTTTCAATGTGTAGTTTAGTGGATGGCACTTATGGATATCTATCTATCTATACCATCTGTCTATCTATCATCTATCTATCTATCTATCATCTATCTACCATATCTGTCTGTCTGTCTGTCTGTCTGTCTGTCTGTCTGTCTGTCTGTCTGTCTGTCTATCTGTCTATCTATCTATCTATCTATCTATCTATCTATCTATCTATCTATCTATCTATCTGTCACCTATGTGTCTATGAATGAACAAAAGTACCCCAGATGAAGCAAAGTCTGGGACATCCCTTGAGCAATCTAGGGTCAATGGAAAGAGACAAACCATGATACAGCCCAGGTTTTATTCCAGATGCCCCCTACACATTACAAGGAGATTCCTTTTCTTTTATTTAAAGAAAATGGCAGAAGAGTGATTTGAGCTGGTGTGGTGCAAGCAGCCTTTATTTACAGTTTTCAAAATGGGGGAAAGAGGGAGGTACGTTGCTGCCAGTATCATTGCTAATGCTTCACCTCCAGGCCTCCTGACTGTAACTCATAATAAGGTTTTGCCTGCAGCCTGAAATGGAATTAGACTTAGGGACAAACAAGGTATGCACTTTTAATGGGATACGGCATAGCACTCCAAAAGTAATAATCTATCATTAGGCCATCCATTAGAAAAGTGTATGGGTGTACATGCGTATAGTGCCTGAGTGGCCTGAAAGGGTACTTAAGTGCAATGACTGAGAGAGTGGAGAGCAGGAAGGGACTTGTGTGCAGAAAAAGACTTTGAGCACATAAGCACAAACCAGGCATGGCTTCAGAGAGGCTTCCATATGTTCATTCATGAATCCACCAATGTTTATCTCCAGAGACCATTTGTTTCAATGTAATGACAGGCGTCTAAAGCAAATGAGCTTTTATGAAATGTCATTTTTAATGGGGGAGAAGAATGTATTCTGCAAGAGCTATGCTGCTAATACACTGCAGTGCTAGGGAAGATATTAATATATAGTAGCTAAAAAGGAAATTTATTCCCATTATTTCTTTTTCTTTTTTTCTTTTTAGTTGCTGGTAATAAAGGAAGGAGTTTAGAAATTAAGAATTCTTCCAACTATTCTATTTGGATTTAACCTACAAGTTGTGAGCAAGATATTCTAGCATAAAGGGTAGATTTTTCAGGTTGCTTACTTTATTGGACTTCCAGAAGAATTAACTCTAGTGAGTCTGCAAGTATTATAATTCTTTCCAAGAAGTCAAGTTAATCAAATAACAGAAAAGGAACAAAGGCATGTTTAATTAATGCTAACAATAATTCAATTCACTATACCACTCCCTGGTGTTAGAAAATTACTACGGGTAATTGCCAGGTTAGTTCACACCCAGATCACTCCCAGTCCTTCCCTACATTCAGATCATAGCAAGCACACACTCCACTTAGCTGTAAAAACATAATTTGTTGTTTGTTTATTAAGCATCTGCAAACATCAAGGGAAATTTCACCACCAAGTTTGATTAACTCTATATTACATTTATAGCTTTCAGATAACGATCTTAATAACAGTTATTTGATTTAATCATCAGAAAGGTCCACATTATTTTGTTTCCTTGTCTTCTGAATAAGGAGATACTTTGACATATGTTCCATTCCCTGATCATTTCAGGCTTATGAGATTTCTCAACAATATAACGTGTTATTATTCATTTGTGAAGTGCCTCCATCCGTCCTAGCGTGTTCCAGATTTCTTTTCCTGAAGCCTAATTCCGAATCAATTTACACTTGGCTAAGTTCAGCCTCATAATTCTTTGAATCTTAAGTAGTCCTTTTTATTCCCAGCTGTTCTGGTTTGAGCATCTTCTGGATATTGTACCTCAAGGCCTCTAAGTGGTCCAGCCTTTCAAATAGTGCCTTTATCTTTATGAACCAGATGCTGAATTCTTTCCCATGTTCAAGCAGGAGATTTTCAAAGATCTATGTCATTTTCAAGAAAATTATGCTAGCTTTGTAGATGTCAAGAAAACCACTTCTCAATAAGAAGGTAAGAAGTTAGAATTCAGAATGGTCTGAATTCTAATAAGTATCTACCATTGCGGGCTCTAACATCAACTATATGATTGACAAAGTGCCTGGAAATATATTTTTTTTTTAACTGCCTTGCATGGGACACTCTGGGTATTCAGTGTTTGGTACTAGCTCCTTGCTGGGCCTATAACCTTTTTATATAATCTATTGCAGGCCACTTCCAGTTCACTTTGGCCCCACCACGTTCCCAATCAATCCTTATATCCAAATCATGCACATTGCTTAGCTGTAACAACCAGTTCTGTGGGCGTGGCTTAATTGGTGGGTGTGGCTTGGTGGTCATGTGACTGGCTGGGCGTGGCCAACTCAATATCACTCACATCGAGGCACACATCTCCTCGCCTGGCCTCTCATGACTGTGGGGATGCTGCAACAGTCATAAGTGTGAAAAACGGTCACAAGTCACTTTTTTCAGTGCCATTGTAACTTTGAATGGTCACTCCACACAAGCAAAGTACCAGCAAAGGAGGGGAAAAAAAACTCTAGAGCCCTTCCTGAGACAGGAAGTTGAGTCCTGCCAAGAATGTAATAAGGGTTAATGGAGAGGCAGTTTCTATGAGCAACACCAGAATGTTTCCTTCCTGCCTTCCTTACAGGATTAGACCGGTAATTTCTTCTAACAACCGGTTCTCCGAACTGCTTTGAATGTTAACAACCAGTTCTAGTGAATAGGTGTGAACTGGTAGAATCCCACCCCTGCTTTAAGGGCATTCTTGCTTCGTGAATTTATAACACTCCATATATGTGCCTAGACCTTGGATAATATGGAATACTAGGTTAAAAGAATACATTTTTGTTATATCTGCTCCATTTCCTTAGCCCACCAAGCTCTGAAACATTACCTACAGTTTTTGCATATGCACTTCGTTGTTAGTCTGCTGACAATGCTATTATCTAAATAGCCATGGGCATCCGATAGCCTTGTAAACATTTAGCCCATGACTCTCTATCCAAGCAGTAATACAGAAGCTTGTAATAGCAATATTGTCAGTATATTCATGAACTGGAATAGAGCTTGGTAACAAGGTCAGCCAATAAATAGGCATAGCAACTAAGTCAGCCAATGAGGATTGTTTTTGGAAACTGAAACTAGAAGTAGCCTAGGCTGAAACTGAAACTAAAAGTAGCCTAGGTGTGGCTCTTTATTAAGCTCTGCAACTCTGAAGCTATGTTGAGCTCTGAGTTTGTTTATTGAAGATGAAACTTAACTTGCTTGCTTGCTGAAGACTGGAGCTCTGCTCTGAACTTGCAACATGTTTCTGTTTGAGTTTGCTCCATATTGGAGAAATCTACAACTGGTCTGTAAAATCTACTTATTATGTTTATAAAGATGTTAAATGAAGCATCAGCCATCTGTGTTTATTTTTCTGGCGCTGAATTATCGCTGCACAACTCTCAATAAATATGACACTTTGATATACTATATATTTGTGCAAAAGGTTGTGGGAAAGCTGGAAAATGAATGAAAGGAAAGTGGACAGAAACAAAAAACTGAAGGCTGACTATTTGGCAATTTGTCACAGAAACAGCAACTTAATCCAGAGGGAAGAAAGTTGAAAAGTTTGAGCCGTGATGGTGCTGTGGTCCAAATGCAGTATTGCATTATTCGAGTCTCACTGGCTCCAGGTTGACTGAGCCTTCCATCCTTCTGAGATCAGTAAAAAGAGGACCCAGCTTGTTGCGGGTAATATGCTGTCTCTGTAAACTGCTTAGAGAGGGCTGTAAAGCACTGTGAAGTGGTATATAAGTCTAAGTGCTATTGCTATTTCATAGATCTTTCAAGACTCTGTCTTAATGAAGTCACTATAAATTCCTGTTATAGTTTCCAAGATTCTATATTTATTCTGGAGCAGCTTTAAACATACAGGTTGTCCTTGACTTATAACCAATCACCTAATGACCATTTGAACTTACAATGGACTAAAAAGTTACTTAATGACCCATCCTTAAAGTTACCACTGGCACACAAACCCTGCGGCCCGCGTGATCACATTTTTGCCGCTTGGCAACCAGCTCACATTTGTGATCAGTTGCAGTATCCTGTGGTCATTTTGTGACTTTTTTTTTTTTTTTGGGGGGCATTTTCCAGCAAAAAAAAAAATGTCCATTGGATAAATTGATTCAGACTTGCCACCACAAAATTTGCTTAATGATCAATGATTCACTTTAAAAGCATTGTAAAATTGAATCTGGTCACATTATAACCACAAGAGAAAAATTATAAGCTGGATCAAAGAAGCTAGAACTCACAAGGGGGCTCCAAGCACTGTAGCCCAAAACCTGGGAGAACAGGCAGGTTCTCCTATCAGGATAGAAGCCACTCAGATTAAAGGGGTACTTTGACTCCAGAGGGAAGGCGCCATGACAAATAATTTGCTTTTCCCTAGTAACTAAGCCCACTGAACATGTCCCAGTGTACTGCAGTTTTTTTAGTTTTGTCTTTAAATCTGCATTGAACTGTGCATTTGAATCTCTGCCACAATGATAGTGCAGTTCATTGTGACACATTACTATCTGTTTGTGTGCCAATGAAGCTTATTTACATTTGCGTTTCTGATTGTAGCTTTATAGTATATCTAGCAGCAGTTTCCATGGAAATAGTGATTTCAACCGGCCTCTTAAATGTTAAATAGGCCTTTGATAAAAGCCCTTTTTGAATGTTTTGTTTCAGAATTCTGTTGACTAGTTAATCTTTCAAAGCATCATTTAGCCCTTTCAGGCAGCATTTAAGTTCAGCAATATACACTGCAATGAACTCTTGTTTGTTCACACTTATGAATTACACTGTATTTGTTCTTGCATTATATTTGACTAGTACTTTAAGGGGGGGGAAACTGTCATTAGACAGTCTGCCCTGTTTCCTCCTTTGGAAATGGAAGCCTTTTCTGCTTTTGCTTTACTGAAACTTCTAGAAGAGTCAGATAGTGTCTAAATTGAGTTGAATAAATAAACCAAGGGCATCTGCAGGAATGACAATATACAAGTGCAAGCCAAGTGAATCATGTAACAACCCAAAACCACAAACATATTTAATTAATCAATAACAGGTAGTCTTCACTTAACAACAGTAATTGGGACCAACAACTCTTTTGCTAAACAACATAGCTGTAAAGCACAACATCATATGACTATGCCAATATACAGGAGCACTTGCTGCAGTTCCATTATTAAGCAAATCCCTCATGGGCAATAAGCACACAAAATTAATTTGCACAAAAAATATTTAACAATAAATTTCAACCAACAGTCGATGTACTTTGTGACATTTAATTCTGTTGCAGATAATAACTATTATGGCATAAATATTTTTCCATAAGTAATATGCAAGGAAGGATGTTTAGTATGCTACTAAAAAGCTGCTGAATATTAATAACTTGAGCCTGATCTTGAGTTGCATAAGCTAAAGCATGAAATTGAAGCCACTATTGTATCTCCACAAATAGAATGGTCCCTTCCTGTTCACAGGAGGAAACTGAGGCCATGATAAAGTTTCCTGTAGAGCTGTGATTTTCTCCATTTTTTCCCCAAATACTACAGGTGGGAAGCTGTGCTGAGAGAAAGGTATAGCACACAATAATTGTTATGTCTTCTGCCTCCAGCAGAAAGCTGGGAATTCATTATGCTCAAACTCCATTCAGATTGGAATACATATGTATTTTTCATCAAGTATTTGGTTTTTAAGACCTTTACAAGTGGATTTGATTCTATATTGTCAAATGCTTTTTCATTCTATGTTGTCAAATGCTTTTCATTCTATATTGTCAAATGCTTTTTCATTCTATATTGTCAAATGCTTTTTCATTCTATACTGTCAATGCTTTTTCATTCTATACTTTCAAATGCTTTTTCATTCTATATTGTCAAATGCTTTTTCATGTTAGCAAATATGAGCCACAAAAGCATGAAGACTACTCATACTCCATCCCATGAGCCAGGTGATCACACATGAATAGTCAATGGTTGAAAAAAACTGAAGAAAATAGCTCATACTTTGTAAGGTTTGGATGCCTCTTTTTTTGAGATACAAGATTGTTTTTGAAATTTCCCATTATTCAGGAATATCTCCAATATCTAAGCAGTCAGTGAAAAACTTGGTAGTATTCTTCCACTTGAGAACTTTTCAGATCATTGACTTTCATCTTGAGGCTTTGCCTGACTTTGATAGGGTGCATCTGTTTCAATTTTTGATCCCATTGAGTGTCCCCGTGAATAGTAAAATTTGGGGACAGCTACTTTTGAGAGAAAGAGGAGTGCTGGCATTCTTTTTCAATTTCCTTTCATTTGGCTGTAGTGTAATATAATGGTGTATATTTCTTGAGAGCTTTCAAGAGCCTTCTCTTGTGTAGTAATTTCTTCAAACACATTATAATGTTACTTTTTGTTCTTTACATGAGTTGTTGCAGTTGATTATTTCATAGTTTTCTTTTTATTGTATGGGAACAAGCCTGTCACGTACATTCCCCTCTTTGAGCTTCGAATACATGGGGTTTTGTTAGCTGGTTAAACTTTTTTTAAAAAAAAACTTCTTGGTGAATTCTGTCAATTCTGTTTAATATTTTGCTTGGCATTAGTGAGAGAGGATATGTGTGTACTTAGCCTTTCCTCATTAAGACCTTGCCATAGACCTTGCCAGACCTTCTCACGTTCATCACTACGAACAGTTGATCGCAATGGCTCAGCTGGCATATAGGCAATAAACCAATTTGGATACTTGTTGAAGACTGAGTGGATTGGAATTGTTTAAAACTTTATATAAAAAAGATAAGGCAAAACTCAAATTTGGTGATATTTTAAAGTTACTCTTCTGTCTTTGCTGACAAAATGCAAGAATTTTGAAATATGCAATATATATTTAAGAACTATTGCTGGTTCTTGCAGTATTTATTTATTTATTTATTTTGTCAAGTGATTATAAGATAACAGGTACAAGTATAAACATAGTTATGAATACATGAAATGGATACATATAAGAAAAATAAAAAGAAACAATAAGACAGGGATGGTAGGCATGTTGGTGTGCTTATGCATGCCCCTTACAGACCTCTTAGGAAAGCGGTGAGGTCAATAGTAGACAGTCTAAGGTTAAAGTTTTTGGGGTTTGGGGAAGAAATCATAGAGTCAGGTAGAGTATCCCAGACATTGACCACTCTGTTGCTGAAGTTGTATTTCCTGCAATCAAGTTTGGTGCGGTTTACCTTGAGTTTGTATCTATTATGTGCTCTTGTATTGTTATGGTTGAAGCTGAAGTATTGTTTGACAGGTAGGACATTGCAATGTATAATTTTATATACTATACTTAGATCGGACCGAAGGCAGCATAATTCTAGGTTTTCTAGGTCTAGAATTTCAAGTCTGGTGGCATAAGGTACTCTGCAATGAGTAGAGGAGTGGAGAAGTCTTCTTGTGAAATATTTCTGGACTTTCTCAACTGTATTAATATCAGATAAGTAATGCAGGTTCCAGATTGATGAGCTGTATTCAAGTATTGGTCTAGCAAATGTTTTGTATGTTCTAGTTAGTAGTGTGATATTACCAGAGAAAAAGCTACGTAGGATTAGGTTAACAACTCTTAATGCCTTTGCTTTAATGCCTTTTGCTTAATGCCCCTGCTATGTAGTTACAGTGGGATCTAGCACTTAGATCATTAGAGATGTGTACTCCAAGGTCCTTGGATCATCAGCAAGGTCTTGACTATTCAGCTTGTAGTTTATTTTCTGATTTTGTTTTGCCAATATGTAAGACAGAGCATTTATTTATTGAGATTTGAAGTTGCCATTTGTTTGACCATTCTGATACATAGTCAAGGTCTTTTTGAAGCATAGCAGTATTGTTGGTGGTGTTGAATAGCTTTACATCATCAGCGAAGAGAACGCAGTTGCTCTTAATATGATCACAGAGGTCATTTATGTAGAGTATGTAGAGAGTTGATCCTAGAACACTGCCTTGGGGGACACCACTGTTGATAGGTACAGAATTTGATAGGACACTTCCAATTTTGACCATCTATTGTCTGTTTGACAGGAATGCTTCTATCCAGTTATGCAGGTGTCCAGAGATACCATAAGATTTTAGTTTTAGGAGCAGTTTGGCGTGTACCACTGAATCAAAGGCTTTACAGAAGTCTATGTAGATTGTGTCTATTGCTTTGCTCTGGTCGAGTTGTGTAGTCCATATGTTTTTGCAGAGCAAGAGTTGCAAATTACAGGATAGTTTTATTCTGAAACCAAATTGTTTATCAGAGAGTAGATTGTTTGTCTTTAAGTGGAGGATAACGGATTGGTTAATAATTGATTCCATGACTTTACAGGTGATGTAGCATAAAGAGATTGGTCTGTAATTTTCAACTAGGCTGGGATTTGCCTTTTTGAAGATGGGGATGACCGTGGCTTGTGACCATAGGTTTGGCAAGGAGCTGGTCCTGAAAGATTTTTCAAAGATTATGCTTAGAGGTTTGGCTATGGCAGTAGATAGCTTTTTAAAGAAGTAGGCACATGTTCCATCCAGTCCAATAGATAGAGATGGTTTTAGATTGTGTAGTGCTTTTTCAACATTGTCTTCTGTAAAATCAATATGTATTAGATCATTGTAGTTGTCTGTGGTTCGACTAGGAAATACTGGGCATGATCCATTGCTGTTTACAAATACTGAGCCAAAGAATGCTAAAGAGGTTGGCTTTAATGGTGTCATAGTTGCAGTCTTTATCATTAGGTCCTTTCAGGGGTGGGATGGACCTTGAGTCGGTTAGTTTGTTGTTTACAAAATTGTAGAAACCGTGGGTGGAATTGGTGCATAGAAGGTTTTCCTCTTGTTTAATGTGATAATTGGTGCATTCAGTCTTTATTTGGTGGCATAAATTTTTGTATCAGCTTTTGAAGTTGGCAATGTAACCAGATTTGTTTTTCCGCCAAAGTGATTTCTTTTTGGATTGAAGTAAATCCTCAATACAATCTTGCTAAGTTGTTTTATGTTGTATTTTATAACTTGAGCTACCGTCATTTTGATTGCAACTACATAGAAATATTTGTAATAAATAAATGAAATATTGTACTACGAAATGCAGATTGTACAGCATTTTTACTTTGTCTTCTAAGAATCCATTTACTGCAAAGCTAATTTATTTGTTCAGGGAAGGACCCAATTTGATAGTGGCATCATGGGTATAAAATAGCCTTCTCAGAAAAGCTTCTTTTTAAATGAAAAATATTGTTTTAGCCTTTCAGTGAAAAAAAATGTATTTTAATTTTGAAGTAACTACGGGTTTAATTTTCTGTTACTGTTTTTGTGTTGATCGGATTTTGTACTTGATTTGTGCTTAAATGTATTTACTGTGGGCTCTCTCAAAATTTATGGGAAATGAATAATAAATAAGGATATTTATCAATTATAGTCAATAAATGCCCCCAACCAGTTCACACCTATTTGCTAGAACAGGTTGTTAGAAGAAATTACTGGTCTAATCCTGTAAGGAAGGCAGGAAGGAAACATTCTGGTGTTGCTTACAGAAACTGCCTCTCCGTTAACCCTTATTACATTCTTGGCAGGACTCGACTTCCTGTCTCAGGAAGGGCTCTGGAGTTTTTTTTTCCTCCTTTGCTGGTACTTTGCTTGTGTGGAGTGACCATTCAAAGTTACAATGGCACTGAAAAAAGTGACTTATGACCATTTTTCACACTTATGACTGTTGCAGCATCCCCACAGTCATGAGAGGCCAGGCGAGCAGATGCATGCCTCGATGTGAGTAATATTGAGTTGGCCATTCCCAGCCAATAACATGACCACCAAGCCACGCCCACCACCTAAGCCATGCCCACAGAACTGGTTGTGAAAAAATTTGAATCCCACCCCTGCCCCCAACTTTAAAACATTCAGAATGCTCTTTTGGAAGGGTCCAAAATCAGACACATAGCATAGCATGGCAAAAAAAAGAAACCTTACAAAGTGTATTTTTTTTTAAAAAAACTTACATATAAAACTGATGTGTATAATGATAGATAGATGAAATATTTTCTAGGTTCTTCCACTTTTTCTGGGCTACAGCAAATCTTAATTTGGTTTGAAAAAGCATTTATGTTTGCATATACCTTAATAATTAATGTTATTTTCATAAGTTTTTTTTAATTTTGATATACATCTACCAAATTTGTAACTGTATAGTCCCAAAATATAATTCATAATTGTATAATATATTCCCAAACCATTGAAACTGATCTCAGAATTATCAGCCTTGGTTTATATATTTAGAGAAATATATAAAAGTGTTCCATCACACAGGCTTAGAAGCTATTGTAAATTAAAATTAATGGATATGTGGGAAAATGTATATCCAATAATATCTATTTAGGACCTAGACCCGTGATGGTGAACCTATGGCACGTGTGCCACAGGTGGCACACAGAGCTATTTGTGCGGGCACACAAGCCCCAGCCAAACGTACCTCACTGGGCATGTGTGTGCCTCCCAGCTGCCTTTTCAGCCCGTTTGAGGCCTTTTTCGGCCTCCCAGAGGCTTGAAGGAAGCCTCTGCAGCCTTTGGAGGCCAAAAAACAGGCCCATTTCATCACTTTCTGTATTTCTGGAAATATCGGAAGTGACGAAACGGGCCCGTTTTTCAGCCTCCAAAGCCTGCAGAGGCTTCCCTCAAGCCTCTGGGAGGCCGAAAAAGGCCTCAAACAGGCCGAAAATCAGCTGGGAGGCACGCGCATGCGCAGTGCAGGTAAGGGGATAGTTGGGGGGATGGTGCACACATGTGCAGGGGGTGTAAGGGGGCGTGCACATTGCCTTCTGGATGCTGGCACATGAGCGTGCAAGTAGGCACGCAATTTTCGGCACAGGAGCCCAAAAAGGTTAGCCACCACTGACCTAGAGTATGCCTAGAGACACCCAGCTAGCAATGCAGCATTTTATAATCAAGATGGTAAATTATTCCTATATGACCCTTTGTACTTGTTATTCTCTACTTCAGACAAAGCTAATATTTACACTTTTTTTTAACAATAAAAGCTCCCTGCCTCTGTACATTTTCAAATATCCCTAGGCCTGCTCCTCACTGTTACAGCAGAGAACAGAGGGAAGAAGCATAGCTGCCTTTTTATCTTCTATTATCTAGATCTCAGAGTAACATAGTAAGTAAAACTAGTGTCAATGTTAAATTAAAGGGTGGTGGAAAACAGAGGATCCTCTTTATCTTGCATTCTTGAGTAAGGGGCACTGGAATAAACATAACTATCCTTATAAAGATTTACATACAGCTGCACTTCAGTCAATATTGCTTTGCATAGCTCTTTGCATTCTGAGTTAGTTACGTTTGTTTTTCTGGGCAAATGGGTCCAGAGAGAGATAAAAAGAGAAAGAAGCCCCCTGTATAAAGCTTCACAAAGAAAATAATGCCCCAGAATATTTGCATACTAGTATAATGCCCAAACTAGAAAATCTCCATCAGATCCCAAAACAGAAATATTAAGGGGGAACAGTCAGTGCAATGTACAACATAGATAGGGTTCTTGTGCCTTAGTCCAATTGTGGTGTTTTCTTTTTTTTTCCTGGAAGAATAATAATGGAGACTAGCGACTTTGAGAGGACCTTATTTATGATGCCAAAGAAAATGGATGTAGTATGTGACAAGAAACAATTGGTGGAACAGAATCCATTACATAAAATGAAGCTATGTTTCTTAAAAGTTTCTAATACAACCATGTGGTCTATTGCTAATTGTTTTGTGGATCTATGCTTCCCTTTTTTAGACAATTCAGTTTTAGTTCAATTTCAGAGAGCAGGCAAGGTATAGGAAAACAGCAATATTTATGCCAATATATCAGCATTTAGCAGAATCAGTTAAAAAAAGCACTTGGTAGAAGGCAGCCGAGTCCTATAGTACTCATTATCATTCTTATGGATACCTAATATCTATAGCAATGGTACACAGACTATCTCATGCTTACACAGACTATCTCATATTACCTAGTAATATTTTTGGACATCACACTGGTTGCTTACCCAAACTGAGGTTATATACTTCCCTTGCTTTTTTCTGAAATCTGTTAAAAGTTCAAACAGAAAAGGAAAAATACTCCCTTGGAATAACTGTGTAATCATTAATCCCTTAATTCAGAGTAGGGTGACTGAATGGAGCAGAGCATTTACTGGCCAGATAGGTAGGCTTCCTGATGCCTATGCAAAGTTCGCAGTAGATATTTTCTCCTTGTGCACTAGGAGAGAAAAACATATGTTATTATTTAGGATCGAACTCTCAATGTTCCAAGTAGGAGGCAAGCATCTTAACTACTTACTAGGCCACCACAAGGCTCAAATAGAAAATGACCTTATAAATCTGACAGGTGGAATGCTCTTGTTGCGAGAGGTGTGTGAAAGTGGGGCAACGGTCTTGATGTGGCAACAGCTTTTTGTGATTATAGAGATTGGGCTTTCAAGCAAATGCCAACAAATGTCCTGTTCAGAAAAGACAGATAGGACTGGGAATGTAAGGTAGATTTTTCAAAGAAACACTTTAAACATTTCTCACAAAAATGTTTTCCAGCTTTCCGAACTTGAAGTTGGTAGAAACGTCTTATGCACTACTCACTGTTTGTTTGTTTGTTTGCTTGCTTGCTTGCTTCCTTGTTACTTGCTTGCTTGTTGACTTACTTATTAAATTTACATATTGCCCATTTCCCCTGTAAGGCGACTCTGATCTCTTCACAGGAAAAATATAATGTTTCCAGCTTTTTTCAATCTTGGCAAGTTGAAGATACGTGAGCTTCAACTCCCAGAATTCCCCAGCCATCAAAGCTTTTCTGGGGCATTTTGGGTGTTGAAGTCCACCCATAGGGACTTCCTATAAATGTGTTTTTTCATGCAGAATTATAGGGCTTCATAGGTGCTCTCCCTCACTCAGAATTATTATTTTCTACTTCCTTTTCCCTGAGTAGCAATAAATTATGTGAAATTCTAGTAATAAAGCTTTGAAATCAGGTTCATGAAGCGAAAGAATCTTTGTGTCCATAAAAAGTGTTTGATTCAGCAAAAGAGATAAAGGAAACATCTTCCAAATCCCCTCTTCATTTTCCAGTGCCATTTGCCACACTGCTCCAGAACCGCATTTGGGGCGGAAATGTAAAGGTGGCATAAAAAGGAGACAATTGGCAAAACCCCAGTCATGTCCAAATTTCTTGTGAAAAGAAAAATCAAAATCCATCTCCTATTTATTTAATCAAGTGCTTTTTTAAAAGAAATATATTTTCTAAAGATATCAAACTATTTAAACTTGACAAGAAGAATCAATAGATTCAAAGCCAGTTGAATTTCCTTCTGATTGTTTTTAGGACTGTTTTTTAAAAGAAAAACTTTCATTTCTTGAAGAAGAAAAAACCTGAATAAATGAGGGATACTTCCTTACTTTCAGATGGATACCTGTTTATTTGTTGCCCTACAAATGTATGTTCTGGATGTTGCACAGCCAAATTGTTTCCATCTCATGTACCCATTTAAACCCCACATCTTAGTTCTAAATTTGGATCCATATTATCTTATAAATATTTAAGGAGAGAAGCAAAGAGTACAAGTTTAATTCTCGCCTTCTTCTCTTATTCTTTTATCTCCTCCCTTTCTGTTGAATCTAGTTTGTCCCTGTAAGTTCCCTTGTCACGTAAGCAGAATCTGTCTCTTCTTAGGTGCCAGATGGTCTTCTCCCGCCAAACACACTTTTCTTGTTAATAATGTTCCTTTTTAGTAATACATTCCCTGAGTAAGTGATTAAATCCCGCAATTATTTTACTAGAAACTGTTGTATATCAATAGAAAGTCTGCATGACTACCATCATGTTGGCACCTTATTAAATCATCAGTACATTTACAGACTTAATTTACTAAAGACCTTTATTTTATTTCTCTCTTCTTAACTTAATCCATGCTATCTAAGGTGTTAAAGCCTTAACGTTAAGTGTCAATAAAACATTCAGAGTGATTTCATTTACAAAAACAAAAAACAAATCCACCTGTGCTTATAAATGAAAACCATCTAACAATTTCTCATGCTGCATACATAGTGCTACAGACGAATAAAAAATTAGAGGAAATAGAAATAATACACATCAATATTGATAAACCATTTTTGGCCCATTTTTGTGCTTGATCAATACATGTAATCTGCAATTTACAACTGTTCCTTTAGTAATCGTTCAAAGTTACAACAGGCTTTGAAAAGAGTGACTTATGCCCATTTTTCACACTTTTAAGATTGACTCAGCCTTCTGTCCTTCTGAGGTGGGTAAAATGAGGACCCAAATCATTGGCTGCAATATGCTGACTCTGTAAACCGCTTAGAGAGGGCTGTAAAGCACTATGAAGCAGTGTATAAATCCATGTGCTATTGCTAGTGCTATTGCCACCGTTGTGGTCATGCAATCAAAATTCAGATGCTTGGCAACTGGTTCATATTTATGATGGTTGCACTGTCCCAGGATCATGCGATCCCCTTTTGTGACCTTCTGGAGAGCAAAATCCATGGGGAAGCCAGATTGATTTAACAGCTGGGTTATTAATTTATCAGCCGCAGGCATTTGCTTAACAACTATGGCAAGAAAGGTTATAAAATGGGGCAAAACTCACTTAACAAATGTATCACTTAACAGCAGAAATTGGTGGGCTCCGGTGGTGGTATTCTACCAGTTCTGCCCAGTTTTAGAGTACCGGTAGCACCGAAGAGCAGCAGAGACCGAACTGGTTGTCTCCAACGTTCTTCTGTTGGCCCCACCCACCTGCCCAGGCTCCCATACTGACCTTTATTTCCTGCTTTTGAAGCGCAGCTGCTTTGCGTGGCACAACAGATTGCCGCGCATCAGCTGCTGAAGCAACAGGGAGAGTGCAGAATTGCAGGAGGTGAGTTGGAATGCCTCTGCGCCTGCGCAAGGTAAGCGTTTGGTGTGTGTGCAAAGTACACCACCAAGCCATGCCCACTGGCAAACATTTTTAAATGCACCACTGGTGGGCTTCATTATGATCATAAGTTGAGGACTACCCTGTTGAATTGAGTAACATTTTAGCTACCAGATCACAAGTGATTAGAATCTAACCACCTACAGTATGTAACACAACCTTGCAGCATGTATTCCAAGCTGTTGCTTTCTATCAGCATGATGCAGGTCAATGCTTGGATAAAACTTTGACAGGCTGCATTAACTAGGTGGATACCCAAGCCTTGCTCAGAGATATTTGTTATCTATTAATAAAACCTGTGTGTTCCTTTTGTAAATATTCTGTGTTCTGTGCTATGCTGGACCATCAAAACAAAATGCTAGTGATTTCCTACTGCAGATCAGGGTAGCCGAAGCAAAGGAATCTTTTGCAGTGAGGTCATCCAGCACTAATGAAATCACTCTGAGTTTGGTGGAGAGTGCCGTCTGAAGGAAAAGGCTGCACCTTGTCAGTTTATTGTCAGGCCATGACTGCTGATATGTGCCCCAAATGCTTTTAGAAGTAGGTCACTGTTGTCAGGATCTTCCATAGATTGCTTCCCAAAAAGAAAAATTGATGCCTCCAAAGCCTGCAGAGGCTTCCCTGTCAAGCCTCTGGGAGGCAAAACCTCAAACTGAAAGCCGAAAAATCAGCTGGGGAGGCACTTGTTGCATGCGCAGTGCAGGTAAGGGATAGTTGGGGGATGAATGGCACATGTGCAGGGGTGTAAGGGCGTGCACATTGCCTTCTGGATGCTGGCACATGAGCGTGCAAGTAGTTCGGCACAGGAGCCCAAAGGTTAGCCACCACTGACCTAGAGTATGCCTAGAGACACCCAGCTAGCAATGCAGCATTTTATAATCAAGATGGTAAATTATTCCAATATGACCCTTTGTACTTGTTATTCTCTACTTCAGACAAGCTAATATTAACACTTTTTTTTAACAATAAAGGCTCCCTGCCTCTGCACATTTTTCAGATATCCTTAGGCCTGCTCCTCACTGTTACAGCAGGGAACAGAGGAAGAAGCATAGCTGCCTTTTTATCTTCTATTATTTAGATCTCAGAAGTAACATAGTAAGTAAAACTAGTGTCAATGTTAAATTAAAGAGTGGTGGAAAACAGAGTATCCTCTTTATCTTGCATTCTTGAGTAAGGGGCACTGGAATAAACATAACTATCCTTATAAAGATTTACATACAGCTGCACTTCAGTCAATATTGTTTTGCATAGCCCTTTGCGTTCTGAGTTAGTTACGTTTGTTTTTCTGGGCAAATGGGTCCAGAGAGAGATAAAAAGAGAAAGAAGCCCCCTGTATAAAGCTTCACAAAGAAAATAATGCCCCAGAATATTTGCATACTAGTATGATGCCTGAACTAGAAAATCTCCATCAGATCCCAAAACAGAAATATTAAGGGGGAACAGTCAGTGCAATGTACAACATAGATAGGGTTCTTGTGCCTTAGTCCAATTGTGGTTTGTTTGTTTTTCCCCTGGAAGAATAATAATTGAGACTAGCGACTTTGAGAGGACCTTATTTATGATGCCAAAGAAAATGGATGTAGTATGTGATGAGAAACAATTGGTGGAACAGAATCCATTACATAAAATGAAGCTATGTCTCTTAAAAGTTTCTAATGCAACCATGTGGTCTATTGCTAATTGTTTTGTGGATCTATGCTTCCCTTTTTTAGACAATTCAGTTTTAGTTCAATTTCAGAGAGCAGGCAAGGTATAGTAAAACAGCAATATTTATGTCAATATATCAGCATTTAGCAGAATCAGTTAAAAAAAGCACTTGGTAGAAGGCAGCTGAGTCCTATAGTACTCATTATCATTCTTTTGGATACCTAATATCTATAGCAATGGTACACAGACTATCTTATGCTTCATATCATACCTAGTAATATTTTTGGACATCACACTGGTTGCTTACCCAAACTGAGGTTATATACTTCCCTTGCTTTTTTCTGAAATCTGTTAAAAGTTCAAACAGAAAAGAAAAATACTCCCTTGGAATAACTGTGTAATCATTAATCCCTTCATTCAGAGTAGGGTGACTGGATGGAGCGGAGCATTTACTGGCCAGATAGGTAGCCTTCCTGATGCCTATGCAAAGTTCGCAGTAGATATTTTCTCCTTGTGCACTCGGAGAGAAAAACATATGTTATTATTTAGGATCAAACTCTCAATGTTCCAAGTAGGAGGCAGGTGTCTTTACTACTTACTAGGCCACCACAAGGCTCAAATAGAAAATGACCTTATAAATCTGACAGGTGGAATGCTCTTGTTGCGAGAGGTGTGTGTGAAAGTGGGGCAACGGTCTTGATGTGGCAACAGCTTTTTGTGATTATAGAGATTGGGCTTTCAAGCAAATGCCAACAAATGTCCTGTTCAGAAAAGACAGATAGGACTGGGAATGTAAGGTAGATTTTTCAAAGAAACACTTTAAACATTTCTCACAAAAATGTTTTCCAGCTTTCCGAACTTGAAGTTGGTAGAAACGTCTTATGCACTACTCACTGTTTGTTTGTTTGTTTGCTTGCTTGCTTGCTTCCTTGTTACTTGCTTGCTTGTTGACTTACTTATTAAATTTACATATTGCCCATTTCCCCTGTAAGGCGACTCTGATCTCTTCACAGGAAAAATATAATGTTTCCAGCTTTTTTCAATCTTGGCAAGTTGAAGATACGTGAGCTTCAACTCCCAGAATTCCCCAGCCATCAAAGCTTTTCTGGGGCATTTTGGGTGTTGAAGTCCACCCATAGGGACTTCCTATAAATGTGTTTTTCATGCAGAATTATAGGGCTTCATAGGTGCTCTCCCTCACTCAGAATTATTATTTTCTACTTCCTTTTCCCTGAGTAGCAATAAATTATGTGAAATTCTAGTAATAAAGCTTTGAAATCAGGTTCATGAAGCGAAAAGAATCTTTGTGTCCATAAAAAGTGTTTGATTCAGCAAAAGAGATAAAGGAAACATCTTCCAAATCCCTCTTCATTTTCCAGTGCCATTTGCCACACTGCTCCAGAACCGCATTTGGGGCGGAAATGTAAAGGTGGCATAAAAGGAGACAATTGGCAAAACCCAGTCATGTCCAAATTTCTTGTGAAAAGAAAAATCAAAATCCATCTCCTATTTATTTAATCAAGTGCTTTTTAAAAGAAATATATTTTCTAAAGATATCAAACTATTTAAACTTGACAAGAAGAATCAATAGATTCAAAGCCAGTTGAATTTCCTTCTGATTGTTTTTAGGACTGTTTTTAAAAGAAAAACTTTCATTTCTTGAAGAAGAAAAACCTGAATAAATGAGGGATACTTCCTTACTTTCAGATGGATACCTGTTTATTTGTTGCCCTACAAATGTATGTTCTGGATGTTGCACAGCCAAATTGTTTCCATCTCATGTACCCATTTAAACCCCACATCTTAGTTCTAAATTTGGATCCATATTATCTTATAAATATTTAAGGAGAGAAGCAAAGAGTACAAGTTTAATTCTCGCCTTCTTCTCTTATTCTTTATCTCCTCCCTTCTCTGTTGAATCTAGTTTGTCCCTGTAAGTTCCTTGTCACGTAAGCAGAATCTGTCTCTTCTTAGGTGCCAGATGGTCTTCTCCCGCCAAACACACTTTTCTTGTTAATAATGTTCCTTTTTAGTAATACATTCCCTGAGTAAGTGATTAAATCCATAATTATTTTACTAGAAACTGTTGTATATCAATAGAAAGTCTGCATGACTACCATCATGTTGGCACCTTATTAAATCATCAGTACATTTACAGACTTAATTTACTAAAGACGTTTATTTTATTTCTCTCTTCTTAACTTAATCCATGCTATCTAAGGTGTTAAAGCCTTAACGTTAAGTGTCAATAAAACATTCAGAGTGATTTCATTTACAAAAACAAAAAACAAACCCACCTGTGCTTATAAATGAAAACCATCTAACAATTTCTCATGCTGCATACATAGTGCTACAGACGAATAAAAAATTAGAGGAAATAGAAATAATACACATCAATATTGATAAACCATTTTTGGCCAGATTGATTTAACAGCTGGGTTATTAATTTATCAGCCGCAGGCATTTGCTTAACAACTATGGCAAGAAAGGTTATAAAATGGGGCAAAACTCACTTAACAAATGTATCACTTAACAGCAGAAATTGGTGGGCTCCGGTGGTGGTATTCTACCAGTTCTGCCCAGTTTTAGAGTACCGGTAGCACCGAAGAGCAGCAGAGACCGAACTGGTTGTCTCCAACGTTCTTCTGTTGGCCCCACCCACCTGCCCAGGCTCCCATACTGACCTTTATTTCCTGCTTTTGAAGCGCAGCTGCTTTGCGTGGCACAACAGATTGCCGCGCATCAGCTGCTGAAGCAACAGGGAGAGTGCAGGATTGCAGGAGGTGAGTTGGAACACCTCTGCGCCTGCGCAAGGTAAGCGTTTGGTGTGTGTGCAAAGTACACCCACCAAGCCATGCCCACTGGCAAACATTTTTTAAATGCACCACTGG